>NW_027454366.1:532500-635000 GCF_040206685.1 Ascaphus truei
TTTATTTGATGGTTTAGATTATCATTGTCTGTGGTTGTTAGTTATTGGTATTAGAGTTTTTTGATGTTGTTACGAATCAAATACATTTTGAAGTAGTAATCCCCTCCGAACTGGGCATTCCTGGCCAATAATGCCCTGGCTGTAAGAGTTGAAGGGCCCAAGCAAAGCCCCCACCTCTATACACACTAACACTGCAGGGGCATCAGAGTGTCTTGTTGTCATGGCAACGGGGGGTGTCACGTGATGTCATTTGTTTAATAAATTATTTTTTAAGGTGTCCTGGTTTTTCATTTTCGAAATCTGGTCACCCTATGTATTTATGCTGCATTCAGTGTTGTAATGTGCTGTAATTGGGTTACATGGCGTACATAGTGTATATACCGCATTCAGGGTAAGTGCTGTATGTGGATTATAAAGTGTATATATGCTGCATTCAGGGTTATAAAGTCGTTTATAGAGTATATACTGCATTCACGGTTACGTGCGGCATGTGGAGTATAAGGTGTATATATGCTGCATTCAGTGTTATAATGTGCTTTAAGTGGGTTACATGGCGGGTATAGTGGATATACTGCATTCAAGGTTACGCGCCGTATTGGATTATAACGGGTATATATGCTACAGTCAGTGTTATAATGTGCGGTATTTGGGTTACAGGGGTGTATACGGTACCGCAGTGGTGGTGGCGTGCTGTATTTGGATTATATGGTATACACTGCAATCATGGTTACGTGCTGGGTTCTGAATATAATGTTTATAGACCACATGCGCGGTTACATGACGGGTTTGGATTATATGGTGTATATGCTGCATGCTTGGCTTCGGGCCATTGCGTGGAGCATATGGTGTGTGTATATACTGCCTTTGGGGGTCATGTGCTGTATTGGTCCAGCGTTACATGCTACATTCAGGACGACGTGGGGTATACGGTGCGTTATGCTGCAGGCAGAGGTATAACGCGTGTAGGGGTTAATCTCACTTCCTGTTCAGCGCAGGCCATGGTAGGGCATGGGTAATCCCTCTTCCTGTTCAGCACTTGGCTCCCTCTATCGTATGGGTAATCCCTCTTCCTGTTCAGCACATCTGTCAGGGGTCCTGCCTAGAACCCCCACTCCGAAGCGTTTCGTCCAGAGACTTAGACTTGGAGTGGGGGTGCGTCGGAGTGGGGGTGCTAGGCAGGACCCCTGACAGATGTTCACGTAACTATGCTACCCAGCACTGGTGCAACTAATCTCTGGACTGTGACACTCTATTTTTTCATTATGGATACTGACAACACACACAAGGTTATCTAATAGGTGTTCATCAGGTAATTTTCCATACATGCTATTCACACACTTCATTGCTCTACACATCTAGTGACTTCATCCCATCATGCCACCTTTTTCCTTCAAGTGATTTATTTGTGCTGTTGGTATTGGTTACATAATTGTATGCTCAAGCAGATTCATGATGGTTTAAGATTGTCATTTATATTTTGACTAGTCACTTCATTGGTGTGTAGTACGTATTATCTTTAGCTTTGTATAGGTGCCTGTGAACCCATTAACCCGTTGTGATTTATTCTGACCTATCCAAGTGTTTCTTGAGTCACTATCCATTTTCATGTTAAGGGTTGACAATTTGAGTCATTCCCTAGTTTTGCCCACTTGTGTCTATGGGTAGTACCCGTGACAGGGGTCCTAGCCTTTTTTAAGTGTTTTTAATCATGTACTGTTTACTTATCCTTTTTTGCACTGTGTCAAATAAATAAAATACTATATGTTAATCTGCATACCTGAGTGCTCCCATACGGGTTACTTTTTTCTCTTTTTACTCATATATATATATATATATATATATATATATATATATATATATATATATATATATATTGCGCGCGCACACACACATATAACGTTTTATCCAACTTTTTCATTTATCATTTGTAGAGAAAATGAACATTGTCACCAGAAGCGCTATTTTTTCAAAATGTAACATCTCTACTAGTGTAAAATGATACTTCATATAAAGCAGGTTATGGGACCCAGTATAAAATGACTATAATGTCTCTTATCACATCCCAGTATATGGATACTTTCTATTATCACAAGCTGCTAACATGTGACAGGGCTCAGAGTCTGAGCCCAGAATGTGACATACTGAACATTCTCATTCTAAATTTCAAAAAATATTGTGTTGATTTCTGACCTGACTGCCGTGGTTACAGCTCAACCACTCTGTTCTACTGCATGTCACCACTTTCTGCCACAACCAGCTGACGGTGGATCTGCAAGGAGTTCAACGCTCATTGGCATCACATCTGTGGCTTGGTTAACGTATCATTTCTCCAGCTTTTTATTGTATTGTTTTGAAGTAGATTATATTTATTTATTTGAATAGATATTTATTTAGTTTAATAGATATTTATTTAGTTAGATTATATTTGTAAGTTTAATAAGTTATATTTTTTAGTTTAATAAGTTATATTTCTTAGTTTAATAAATTATATTTCTTAGTTTAATAAATTATATTTCTTAGTTTAATAAGTTATATTTCTTAGTTTAATAAATTATATTTCTTAGTTTAATAAGTTATATTTCTTAGTTTAATAAGTTATATTTGTTAGTTTAATAAGTTATATTTGTTAGTTAATAGATTATATTTGTTAGCACAGTAGATTATATTTACTAGTATTTAAGTCTCCCCCTCAGTGCCCCATTAGCACCCGTGCGCATATTTCACATCTTTTCGGAGTCGCTTATTTTTTAGACCCTCGGAGCCGAAACCTAAAGGGGTCAGCTAAGAAACTCCGGATCAAGAGGAGCCGCACAGTTTAAAGACAGAACATTTCCAAGGGAGATGGAGACAATTTGGGTAAGATCTGATTAAAGGACAACCTTTGGGGAAGGAAAGGGTGACGCGGGAGTGTAAGAGGGGGGTGAGAGAGCAAGGTGGTGTGTCAGATTGGGGCAGAGCAAGAGAACGCAAAAATGATGGGGATTTGCTGCACACTAAAAAAAACAATTAGTCATACTTTTACCGGTGCCCCTTAGTCTCAGGGAAGACCGGCATTTCGTCCAATGGATACAATATGATTGATGGAAAAGGGCACACGGATTTGAATAAAAAAAGATAATTTATTGTGCCACAGACTACAATGTTTCGGCTGCTGGCCTTTCTTTACTGGCTTTAGTGGGTTTAGCCACTTTACCTGAGAAAGGCCAGCAGGCTGAAATGTTGTTGTCTATGGCAATGCAAGAGAAAACAGGTTGGGGGGGTGGGTTCTCACAAGGTCGCCGACCCATGGGTGAGTGTCCCCGGTGGCAACTAGTCCTGGACCCCGGGAAAGCTGTCTGTGGCCCATACAAGCTGAGTAACAAGTAGAAAGGACACATGTATGTTCAGAATGAGTTAGCATGGTATTTTGAGAGGCATCATAGCAGGTCAGTGCAAGTCAGTGCAGAGCACTGCAAGGTCAGTCAATATGAGGAAGGGTCCGATGGAGGATCCCAGAATATCTCTTAAAGCAGGGGTGCGCAAATCGAGGGGTGCGACATTTTCTTGGGGAGGAGGGAGGAGGGGCTCGGCGCTTACAGTGGCCCCTCGCTCTTCCCCACAGCATTTAAATTAAATGCCGGAAATCGCACGCAAGGCCTCTGTAAGTTCCCTTTCCTTGTCTCCGGCGGCTTCTGGAGACAGCAACGTGGCGTCACATGATGTGGCATTGCCATAGCAACGTGATATCACATGACGTCGTTATATCAGAACGTCGGAGACAAGGTGGGGAGGGTGGAGGGGGGAGCAGGGGAAAAAGGTTGCGCAACCCTGTCTTAAAGCATTGTCTTGCATACAGATCAGAGGCGAAGAATGGATATGGATATCCGATGTGAAGGAGGAAATAATACTGAGATCACTACCGCTAAGACCGATTCGATGGAAGAAGGTGAGTGATGAAATAGCCGTCACTGTGTAACTCTTCCAATTACCTGCAACTTCATGCAAAGAAATAGCAACGCTTGTTTTTAACGCATTAAGCACCTAATGGGGAATTCAACTGCTGAGAGTTTAAGGGAGTTACTCACCAAACTCAGCGACGTTTCTGTGTCTCTGTGATAACTCCCCCAGGACATGCTTGAAAACCAGAGGTAACTCAATGTATTTTTGATAAATAGAAACATGACCTTCTGGGGAGGGGTATATAATGGGTACTGGGCCTGGTGAGGTGGGTATAACGGGTTCTGGGCCTTGTGAGGTGGGTATAACGGGTACTGGGCCTGGGGAGGGGCGTATAGCAGGGTACTGGGCCTTGGGAGGGTTGTATAACTGGGTACTGGGCCTTGGGAGGGTTGTATAACTGGGTACTGAGCCTGGGGAGGTGGGTATAATGGGTATTTGCCCTGTGGAGGGCGGTATAACGTGGTATTGGGGAGGGGGTATAAGTGGCACAGGAGCTCTTGCGATACAGAGTATCACTGTCCCTGGTTACAAACACTTCATGTCTCCTGCAGATCAGGACACGCACGAAGGTGGTGCCCTTTGTGCCACCAGACGACGAGGCGGGCTACGAGGCGGACGACGAGGCATACGATAAAGCGGGCGTCAAGTGGTGCGAAGAGGTGGGCTACAAGGCGGCCGATGAGGCAGACGACGAAGCGGATGTCAAGTCTGGCGACGTGGTGGACGATGGCCTAGGAGAATACGAGAGGTGTGGACGGATCTGCTGCTTCACCTTTTTTAGGCGGAGGAGAAGACCCCGGGAGCAGGTAGCAGAATACGAGAGGTGCGGACAGATCTGCTGTTTCACCTTTTTTAGGCGGAGCAGCAGACCCCGGGAGCAGGTAGCAGAGGAGCCAGGGCGTAGATCCAGGGGTATTCTAGGGGCCATGAGAAGTTGGTTTGACCGCAGGAGAGGCAGATAAGATCAGGAAGGCTGCGGGAGGGGCAGGTACTATAGGGAGATTGGGATATTGGGCGTGAGAGGGTGAGAGAGAACAAGGAGCAGGGCCGGAGCACGGGTTTCATGCGCCCCAGGCGAAACTTAAAATTTGTGCCCCAGTTGTATAAAAAATAATAAGATAAATAAAATAATAAAATAAACAGTGGCGTAGCTATCGGGGCTGCAGGGGGTGCGACCGCACCCCAGCGCGACGCAAAATAAAAATAAAAGGGCGCCAAAATACTGGATAAAAAAAAGAATAATAATTTAAAAAAAAAGATAAATAAATTAGAAATAATAAGAGGAAAAAATAATAATGATTATTAATGCGCCCCTAGGACCTTTGCGCGCTAGGCGACCGCCTAATGGCCGGCCGGCCCTGCGAGGTATGCGGGAGGAAAAGGGGTGAATGGGATAGATATGAGGGGAATGGGGGAGCAGGTGAGTTATACACAGGGGCACAAGGGCCCCATCACCCGCATCTCTATATACTGAGTGTGCCCCTGTGTATAACAACGCTGATCTGTGCTGTTCCATCTGATCTCACTGCGCAGTGATCCAGGGACCATCCGATCGCCATTTAATGGGGTCAGGAAGGAATTTTTTCCCCCCATTGCACAGCAGGGGTTATGTTTCGCCTTCCTCTGGATCACAGCAACAAACTGCCCTTTGTGCATGAATTATCAGTGAGATCTTTATACACCCTGCATTGGTCTTCACTCCTTTGCTGCCGGAGGGGCCTGCAGTGCATTGCTCTGCGTGTTACTATATCGCTCTGCAATGTGCTGCAGGCCCCTACCAGCAAAGAGATTAATTATTTCAATAAAATACTCTCTTTAATCCAACCTATGTGTAGTGTCTTTTCTATCCGTTGTATCTATTGCTAACAGCTCAGTGATTCTTCCCCAGGTCGCTGCACTAGTGTCACACTGCCAAGCCAGGTGTGAGGGAGATTTATAGGGTCACATATACACTTCTGCCAAAACACGAGTGCAAACAGGAAGCCCCTCTGATCTGTCATATCTTTTATAACACAAAACAGTATCTAAAAAGGTAAAAAGAACATACATGGGATTCTGCTACAAATATCTCTCTAATTACAAACCAATTAGCAAATCATTCAGATTAGAGTCGAGCGAAAAGAAAGGGTTAAGTATCTCATGTACAGTATATGCAGTGTAGGCTGTTCTGCACATTACATGCAGGGGACAACGTTTAGGGGATATAAGTAATGCTGATCTCAGAGCTGACCGGCTGACCTGCTCTACCGGCTGATCTGCTCTACTGGCTGACCGGCTGACCTGCTCTTCTGGCTGACCGGCTGACCTGCTCTACTGGCTGACAGGCTGACCGGCTCTACCGGCTGACCGGCTTCCCTTCTTCCAGCTAACTGACCTGAATTGTGGCCCCTGTATCTCCCAATTAAACGTTTTATTGGCATATTCTTGTTTGACTCGTTCTATACAAACATTTTCTATACATTCATTGTGGGATTTGATAACATCTGTAAGATCTCTCAGAACATCACATTCTGTACGTTTGTGCTGAATATTTTTCCATTCTCAATTTACTTAGGGGCCTATGCAGAGAGCAGCGCTGGAAATAATTGGAATTGGTAATAAATTGTACCTGTAATGGCGTGATTTTATCTCCATATGCAGAAAGGTCAGAAAACTGCATTTAAAATCATGCTTGATTATGGAGAGTTTCAACCGGCGAGATGCGCGCTGGTGAAACATGTTTGAAAAAAAGCGCGTTTTTTTTTTTCTTTTCACTCTCGCCGGTGAGCTCCAGTTTCCTGCCAACTTTTGCTGGCGGAGCTAATTGTAGAATTTCTCTCCATTTTAATGGCGCGAACAGCCCCTAGATGGCGATCGTACCTTTCTGCATACGGCCCTTTTCAAAACTGGCGAGATTTTGGTTCTCGCCAGCCGTGCGGCGAGTTCTACTAAAAAAAAATAAAAAAATGGCGCTTTTTACTCAACTCGCCATTTCCAACCTTATTATAGCCATATAGCGCTAAAAAACGCCGAAATTTCCGTTCGCGCTGCTCTCTGCATAGGCCCCTTAATATTAGTTTTTGGCTTCAATTATTTATATCGAGCCCAAAATACCTTTATACAGAATGCTGATCCCTTTATCCCACAAATGCTGCTTCATTAAAGCCCAGGGGTGGCACTTTATGCATTCTCAAACTTTTAGGCAACATCCCTAATTTCCAAAAGTGGGATAAAATCTGTGCATATTTAAATGGTTAATTTTTCCATTTTTCCATTGTGACAAAATATAAATTTTCTCACTCAGACTCCTAAATCCCTCCCCAAATATATCCGTTTCACATAAAAGTGTGTGCGCGTCTCCTTCTGCCTAACTGGCACGTCGTCCTTACGGGCGCCACTCCATGTAACTCCACGCTGCCCTCCAGTGGCAAAAGAAATAAGATACATTTACTATACTCGTCTGGCAGCTGCTCCCGTATAAGGTGGGTAACTCTGTATTAGGGGTCTTGGTTAGAGTATATTTTATACTTATGTCGGATAGATGAGGAATTTATATTCCTAACGGGTTATTGTGAGAGGCCTTAGATCTTATCCTATATGCACGCAGCCCTCGCCTCTCTGACCTTGAACACGTACTTCAATCTGATTTTTTGAGACTTGAAACTGGATTTCCCAAAACAAACTGATTTTAAACACTGACAAGACTGTAACAATGGTATTTGGGACCAGAGCTAAATTGCTAAAGCTGCCAATGACAGAGCTTCAGATAAAAACCAGCTCTAATACCATCCTAGCCCCTGTTACTGGTTTGAAATATCTGGGCATATAGTTCAACTCCCATTTAACATTTGGGTTGCACATTGATACCCTGACATCCAAATCCTATGCCAAACTAGGTGTACTTTACAGGAACAAATCCTCCCTAAGGCCCTCATGCAGTAATCGCCTACAGCGATTCAGTAAGCCCAGAGAAGCTGGCGATTAGAGCAAAAATAACCGGTTTTTTTTTTGCCGGAAAATAAATAAATAAAATCGGCAGACGCGCGGTGATAAGCCACTTTTCGGCACTGATCGCCAGTTTTTCAAACACGCTCAATTCTATAAGCCCTGATCAGCTTATTGCGGCTGATCGCCACTTTAAAATTGCTGTTTCTTCTCCAAATTGTCCCGCCACAAAAGTTGGCAAGAAGGTGGGGTGAAGCTGCGATGAAAATAACATGCATGTGTCCCAGAGCTGATATCCATTAATATCAGCACCAGAGACCCCCGGCATGAATCCCATGCATAAAAAATGCATTTACAGGCAACTTCATTACCGCCAAGGCAATGAAGGGGTTATATACCCGTGCCAGGCTTATTGTGGGTAGCGGGGGTGGGAGAAGGTGGTATTTGGCCCTGGGTGGGTGTTTAGGCCTTGCCAGGGGGTTGGGGGATGACTTAACCTCTTCTTTAACTTAGTGGTTAATACCGCTAAGGTAATGAAGGGGTTAACCCCTCCCACTACCCCCCCACCCGGTAGGCCTAAACACCCATCCTTGGGGCCAATACCCCGTTCACCCACCCCCGCTACCCACAATAAACACAAATACACATAACAGCCCCACTGGCCACCTCCTAGGTCCCTAATAAACCATTACAATATTCATAAAACCATTATTTTGTTTACCCCCAGGATTATTACATGGGGTTAGGGCTATGTTATTTAGTGAGGGGTTGTATGTTTGTATTTGTAAGGACAGGCAAGGCCGGAGCCAGATGGGGTTCTCCTGCCTCTGTCCTCCCTGTCTCCTGACCCTTCCTGTAGCCGGACAAAGAAGAAGAAGCAGGCACACGGTCTTACTCAAAGGAGGTTTAATATGCCATAAAGTCCAACGTTTCGGCAGTCAAATACTGCCTTTCTCAAGGTGAAGGCTACCAAACACAAGAAACAGTCACAATATATACCACCCCCTCTGATACTCACCCCTCCCGGCTCTGCCACATAACCAGGATGCTGACGCCCACCTGATGACGTCAGAGCTACCATATGGCGCCCCCTAGTGACGTCAGACGTCTAGGTCTAAATCCCTGGCAATACAGCATAGAGCTGTCTTGGAGGACTGCAGCCACAGCCACACATGGGGGAGTGTTCAGTCTGGGGAGAGGTGTGGCTGTGGCTGCAGTCCTCCAAGACAGCTCTATGCTGTATTGCCAGGGATTTAGACCTAGACGTCTGACGTCACTAGGGGGCGCCATATGGTAGCTCTGATGTCATCAGGTGGGCGTCAACATCCTGGTTATGTGGCAGAGTGGGGTGATATAGGACCGGTATCTGTTAGACTTCCATCGCCCTATCTTTTGTATCGCAGCTACTGACAGCCCCGCGCGTGATGCTTCCGTTGCCGCCCCAATCCGGAACGAATGTGTCCCGTATTGTGCCTCGTCGAGGCCCTGGTGTCTTAGACACATGCGGAAAACCCACAGGTACTGGAATCTAGATAACGGTACCCCGTCCGCGTGAAGGAGCAGGGGGCCCTGACCGTCTGGCCTGCATGCCAAGTATTCCCTGAGCGTGCTCACTGGGCAAAATTTGGTCCCTGGTAGCCCTAGCAAAGATATCCACGCTCCCCTTCCCCGCTGGTCTGTTTTTGACCTTTTCACGTGTAGTTTGACCCACCCTTCCCCTAAGACTATGTCCTCAAACTGCATCCCTCCCTCGCCCTTGCGCGACGCGCACACCAACTCCCCAGCTCGCAGTGCTGCGAAGAAAGCCAATGCAAACGTCAGCCGGAAAAGTTTCGCCTCCAACCCCGATAGGCACACTCTTTCTGTGGCCTGCATTAAACCTTCTAATATCGCTGGTGTCACTGGCCGTCTGCTGTCATTTGTCGCCGTCCCCTTTGTTAACCCCGCTAGGACCCTTTTGATGATAAACGCCTTCGTTGGGTCCCCCTTGCCCTCTAGCTGCAAAAAGAAGGAGACCCCTGTCACTTTTTTCCCTATGGATCCTCCCGATAAACCCCCTGCCCTTAAGTTTAGGACAAATGATAGCAAGGTCCCGACTCCCAATACATCGAGACCCAATTCCCCTGCCAGACTTTGATAATCGCGCCACGCTGCCGAATAGGCCCGCCACGTACCCGGAGCCAGCGATGATCGTACCAACGAGGTCACTTGGTCGTCGCCAGCACCCAAAGGTCTGCAGGGCATGGACTGCCGATTAGGTCCGCCCCAGGGGCCAGTCTACGAAACAGCGCCATCTGTAACCAGGATAAGGCATCAGCAATGTTATTCACCACCCCCGGGACATGTCGAGCCTTGAACGCTATGTTCAATTGCAAGCATGCCAGTACGAAACAGCGCAGAAGGGATAGCACCGGCGGGGAGCGTGAGCCGAAATTGTTCACGGCTTCCACTACACCCATGTTGTCTGTCCAAAAAATTACTTGCTTATTCGCGAATAAGTGACCCCACAGGCGCACTGCGACGAGCAAGGGAAATAGTTCCAAGAACGCCAAGTTCTTAATGAGCGGCGTCCCCCGCCAGTGGGGAGGCCACCGCTCCACGCACCATGCCCCACCGAAGTAGGCCCCAAAACCGACTGACCCTGAGGCGTCTGTAAACAACTGCAACTCTGTGTTGTTGGATGGGGGACCTCGCCACAAGGTTCTGCCGTTATAATCCTTTAAAAAACGCAGCCACACCGTAGAGTCCTTTCGGATTTCGGCGGTGATGCGGATGAAGTGGTTGGGTCGTCTCACCCCGACCGTTGCTGCGGAGAGGCGCCTGGCGAAAACCCTCCCAGCCGGCATTACGCGCGCAGCAAATACTAAGTGGCCTAGCAGCGCCTGGAAGTGCCTCAATGATGTTTTCTTGAGAGCTATGAATTCGCGGAGAAGCCTGCTTAGGGCGACCAGCTTCTCCGGAGGGAGCCTGTACTCCATCGCCTCAGAGTCGATTTCTATGCCCAAAAAGGTAAGAGTGGTTGTTGGCCGCACCGTCTTCTCGTCGGTCAAAGGAACGCCGAACTCACGCGCCAGGGCTGAAAATTCGAACAGCCACCTAGCGCATAAGTCCGAACCCCTGGGGCCAACAAAAAGGAAGTCGTCCAAGTAGTGCATGACCCCCGCTGCCTGCACCCTCTTCCGGGCCACCCATTCTAGGAAGGTGCTAAATGTCTCGAAATAAAAACAAGAAAGCGCACATCCCATTGGTAAGCATAAGTCTATGTAGTACTGACCTTCGAGCATGCAGCCTAGCAAATGAAAGCACTCGGGGTGGACTGGCAAGTGTCTGAAGGCCGATTTGATGTCAGCTTTTGACATTAGAGCCCCTTCTCCCATCCTTTCCACCAGCGCTGCGGCTTGATCGAAGTTCGCGTAAGACACCGAACACAACTCCCTGTCAATGCTGTCGTTTACCGACGACCCTTCGGGGTAGGATAGGTGTTGTATCAACCTATACTCCCCAGCCTCTTTTTTTGGGGACCACTCCCAATGGGGAAATCCTGAGATTAGGCAAGGGAGGGGACTCGAAGGGGCCAGCCATCCTTCCCAATTGGACTTCCTTCCAGACCTTTTCCCTAGCTACGTCACCGTGTGTCCTGACCGATTTCAAGTTTCGACTAAACTCAGATCCCGCTTGATATTCAAACGGGATCCTAAACCCCTCCTTAAACCCAGCTAGGAGTAGCTGGGCCGCTTCCCTATTGGGATACCTTGCTAGCCACGGTGCCAAATTGGCGACGATTATTGGTGTCGCTGCCCTCGCGTCCAAACGTCCGCCCTGCGCCCCTCCCCCTGCGACCGCCCTTCTTAAAACACTTTGCCTGGGCGTGGCGGCCGCCGCAAAAGGAGCAGATGTGTTGGAAACGGCAGTTGTCGTACGTGCAGTTGGACTGGTTAAACGGCCAACAGACGCCCGAGTTGGTGTGCAGCGACTGGCTAGTCCCTGGTACGTTATTCCGCCATGCCCCCCTACCTCCGGTGCCGCACCCTCGAAAGGAATCTGCCCCGCCCCCAGACACAAACTGCAGATACAGGTTGACATCCTTGACGTTCCATGGTATCACCACCTCTTGGGCCTTCATTGATTGCCTAAAGCACCGGTCATATGTCCACCAACCCGTTCCCCCGTAAGTGTGGTGTGCTTCCTCGATCATGTCGTGATACGTAAAGAGCGATGCGCACGCCTGGGGATCCTTCTCCCCAATTACTCCAGCCAGGATAACAAATGCCTTCGACCAATTGCGAAAGGTGTGTGGGAAAAGCCTCTTTTCCACATCCACCTTCTTCGCTTCCCCCGTCTTTGAGGACGCGGCCAACGCCTCCCTGTAGCCTGGTAGCAGAGATAATATATCTACGTACTCCCCGGCCCATATCTTGTCCTTCACCTCTTTCAGCAAGTGCAAGCCCACTGAGCTAGGTCTGGATGTATAAGAGACCTTATATGCCGCATCGGGCATCCTCTTATCCTTGGCTAGCTCCTCTGAGGCGGGTGCCGCCTGAGGGAGGGGGAGCGTGGAGGATGGTGATTCCACTTGCCCGGCCTGCCCACCAGCCCCTAGAGGTGTGTTGTTAACCGCCTGCGGGCGGGAACAGCGGCCACTGCCGCTGCTGGAACTACAGGTGTCGCTACCGCTGGCGCCGCCCCCAATGCTGGCGCTACGACTGTCGCTATAGCTGGAGCTATCGCCGCTGCTGATGCGATTAGCGTTGCTAGAACTGGCGCTGCGCTTATCGCTGGTGTCACTACTGCTGGTGACTCTGCCGGTGCATGAGCATCAACAGCTGCCTCTGGAACCAGCCTTCTTCCTTGCTTCGCGCGTCAGCCTGCAGTTGTATGATTTTGTCTACGAAGTACATTCTGATTGATGCGCTAAGTGTCGCGGGAGTGTGATTTCAATTTGCGTGATTTAACTATGTGTTCCGTCTACTGGGTTTTTCTGTGAGTATGGGAAGTATCGAGGGTCGACGGAGGCGGATCCGATCCGGATGAAAACTGAATTGCTACTCGCACGAGGTACCGAAACTGACTGAAAGAAACATGAATTGATATGTTATCATCGATACATGGGACCTTCTGCTAACCGAAGAAGGGGCGTTAGGCCTGCTATTTGCAACCGCCCCTTTACCCCCTTCCCGCATGCATATTTGCTATACCAGCATATTTTCCTGATCGTGCCCAGTCAGGGAGTGGGATTACCCGCACCATCCCTGGCCATGCGCTGAACAGGAAGTGGGATTACCCACACCAAACCAGAGGCATGCGGCCCTGTGCTGAACAGGGAGTGGGGGGTTACCCGTCCATAGCAGGGCCATGTGCTGAACAGGAAGTGGGGTTACCCATACAATAGCAGGGCCGTGTGTTAAACAGGAACTGGGATTACCCATACAACCGCAGGGCCGTATATTAAACAGGAACTGGGATTACCCATACAATAGCGGGAGCCAAGTGCTGAACAGGAAGAGGGATTACCCATATGATAGAGGGAGCCAAGTGCTGAACAGGAAGAGGGATTACCCATACGATAGAGGGAGCCAAGTGCTGAACAGGAAGAGGGATTACCCATGCCCTACCATGGCCTGCGCTGAACAGGAAGTGAGATTAACCCCTACACGCGTTATACCTCTGCCTGCAGCATAACGCACCGTATACCCCACGTCGTCCTGAATGTAGCATGTAACGCTGGACCAATACAGCACATGACCCCCAAAGGCAGTATATACACACACCATATGCTCCACGCAATGGCCCGAAGCCAAGCATGCAGCATATACACCATATAATCCAAACCCGTCATGTAACCGCGCATGTGGTCTATAAACATTATATTCAGAACCCAGCACGTAACCATGATTGCAGTGTATACCATATAATCCAAATACAGCACGCCACCACCACTGCGGTACCGTATACACCCCTGTAACCCAAATACCGCACATTATAACACTGACTGTAGCATATATACCCGTTATAATCCAATACGGCGCGTAACCTTGAATGCAGTATATCCACTATACCCGCCATGTAACCCACTTAAAGCACATTATAACACTGAATGCAGCATATATACACCTTATACTCCACATGCCGCACGTAACCGTGAATGCAGTATATACTCTATAAACGACTTTATAACCCTGAATGCAGCATATATACACTTTATAATCCACATACAGCACTTACCCTGAATGCGGTATATACACTATGTACGCCATGTAACCCAATTACAGCACATTACAACACTGAATGCAGCATAAATACATAGGGTGACCAGATTTCGAAAATGAAAAACCAGGACACCTTAAAAAATAATTTATTAAACAAATGACATCACGTGACACCCCCCGTTGCCATGACAACAAGACACTCTGATGCCCCTGCAGTGTTAGTGTGTATAGAGGTGGGGGCTTTGCTTGGGCCCTTCAACTCTTACAGCCAGGGCATTATTGGCCAGGAATGCCCAGTTCGGAGGGGATTACTACTTCAAAATGTATTTGATTCGTAACAACATCAAAAAACTCTAATACCAATAACTAACAACCACAGACAATGATAATCTAAACCATCAAATAAAATGTCTACGGCCCTTGTTCAAGCATGTTTGCGGTACTTACCAGATAAATCAGTGCCTGCAATCCACGACTGTATCCGCCTCTCCGAGCGTCTGAAAGCAATCCAGCGTTCCTGGTGTGTGGCTGAAGAGGTGAGGGACTCCCTCCTCTCAAACGGAAAAGAAGAGCAAAAAATAGAGTTGGAACATACCTATCATACAGGGATGAGAGAGAGAGACAGAGAATGAGAGAGAGACAGAGAATGAGAGAGAGACAGAGAATGAGAGAGAGACAGAGAGAGGGACATAGGGAGAGAGAGACACAGAGAGAGAGAGAGAGACAAAAGTAATGTACTGTATAACCATTATACCGTACCCCCTAGTATTCGTGTAATCATTGTCCCACACCCCCTATAACTCACGCTTTGGCAATACTGAAATGTTCTTTTGTCATGCCAATAAAGCTGATTTGATTTGAGAGACAGAGACACAGAGACACACACAGAGACACAGAGAGAGACAGAGATACAGAGAGAGAGAGAGAGAGAGACACACAGAGAGAGACAGAGACACACAGAGAGAGACAGAGACACAGAGAGAGAGAGAGAGAGACACGGGCCTATTTAGTAAGCGTTGATAAGGCTGCGTCTATAGTATTTCAGACGGAGGGAAGGCACACACGCTGCAATACACTTGCTGAAGTCTGAGCTTTTTATGGCTTTGCAGGGTATGCAGCGGGTGCGATTGGGGGCGTGGCAATGAATATTTGGAGGCGTGGCAATAACGTTCCGGCGCGGACGTCACTTCCCTACCTCACATCCCGATCCACCGGCATTTTTTCAGATGCAGCATCTGAAGCACTGTGCAGACAAGAAGAAAAATGCACACAATGCGCACCAGAGATTAAAATATAGTAAATTATTTATTAATAAAACAAGAAATAACCGTGGGGGATCCAACCCCACCTCAGTACATATGCGTCACAGATCCGGGTTCGGTTACAGAGTGACCTGACGTGTCACGACAGGTCACTCTGCGCGTATTCTGACAGGCTGAGACGGCGTTTGCAGGTAGGAATTTATATATACACTATATCTTCATCTCCTTCATAGTAATGACATTAAAAACACATTTATTCACAGAATTAAGTAGTCACTGTGTGGGATTAGTTTAAGATTTATTTATTAGATAATTTATCACTATGTAACACACTTTAAATCACAAATAAATAGGTATCACATTATTGCAATGTATTCAGTTGTAAGATATTAATGTTATTTGTAACACACAGTAGATTAGAAACATCACAATAATTAAGTATTAAATGTAATATTTATTGATCCCTGTAGCACTATTACAATTTGTTGGCATGGTAATCTATAACAGGGGAGCGCAAACTTCTGAAGCTGCGTCCCCCTGCCTGGCCTCCCCCGGTCTTGCGCCCCCTCTCCTACCTGCCAGCACACTCCGGGGTCGAGTGACGTCACATGACCCCGCGGTGTCATTTGATGCCGCGTTGCCATGGAGACGTGTCTGAATCCCGGTCAGTGTTACTGTTGCAGAGGCCTCACGTGATCCCCGGCATTTCATTTAAATGCCTTGGGGAGGAGCGCGGGACCTCTGCACCCGCCCCCGCGCCCCCCCAGACAAATCTCCCACCCCCCAGTTCACGCACCGCTAACCTATAACATTATGTGTGTGTATATGTGTGTGTAAATATATATATACACATATACACACACATATATATATGTATATATATATATATATATATATATATATATATACATATATATATCTTCTTCTCTCCGAAGAAGACCGTTTTATATGTATGTATGTATGTGTGTGTGTGTAAATAGATGTATGTGTGTGTGTATATATATATATATATATATATATTATATATATATATATATATATATATATATATATATATATATATATATATATATATATATATATATATATATATATACATACATACGTATGTGTGTATATATATATATATATGTGTGTGTGTGTGTGTCATACAAGAATCTATTACTGTATTATCTAAAATCAGTAACACATGTGATCTATTATGCCATTACCAATTGGACTGTAGGACTATAAAACCATTACGAGTGAGTTGTAGCATTATCCCCTGATGAAATCGGCCGTGTGCTGAAGAAACGCGTAGGTACTTTGTTCTCGTTATTGCCACACTATCCGTCTTGACGCCGGGAAGGGAAGTTGGTACGCAACCAAGACGAGACACCGGAATTACAGAGTGGAATCACAACTGCATACTACAGATTGCCGGAGGACCACACTGCGAGGGGCGCAGCCTATCGAGTTTCCCGGTCATCGTCCAAAGTCTGGAGCTGCGGATTGACCACCGGATTACCACGGAGCCCGAGCCTGTCTCACACAATGCTTTTACCAAACGGGCGTTTGTGAGTTTGTTATTTTTATCTTGTCCAGGAAATGAAATTGTTAAACCAAATTTACACATGGAGCGGGCGCTTTCTCTTCTTTTTGTTTTGTTTAGATATCTATCGAGGAGGTGGTTGTTTCCCTGAAGAGAGCTGCCAGGGCTCCAGAGGACGCCCGAATTGGATCCTTTTATGATTGAGTTATAACATAGCTATTAGAGCTAGGTTTCTGGACTTTTATTGTGTTTAGGCATAGTGTTTATTATTATTTTATTACAACTACTTTTTAGTAATTGCACTGTTATTAATTCTGGCCACTATTTCTCACTGCCATTATAATCTCTCTCTAGCGACAACCAGATTGCTATATCAGCTATATTATTTATTGGTTATACCAGGGGAGCACAAACTTTTGCAGCTCGCCCCCCTGCCTTCCCTCTGTTGGTGCTCGCGCCCCCCCCCCCTTACCTTGATGCGGCGTTACGTGACCTGCAGCGGCATTTGACGAGGGTGACGTCACATGACCCCGCAGCGTAATTTAACACCGCGTTGCCATGGACACGAGTGACGCCGGCAGAGTCAAGGTAAGTAATAGCATTGCAGAGGCCTCACGTGATCCCCCGGCATTTAATTTTAATGCCTCGAGGAAGTGCGCGGGGCCTCTGCAACCGCCCGCGCCACCCCCCCCCCGAAAAATCTCCCCCTCCCCACTTTGCGCACCTCTGGGTTATACCATATATATATATATATATATATATATATATATATATATATATATATACACACACACACATATACACACACACACACACAATTGCACTGTTATTAATTCTGGCCACTATTTCTCACTGCCATTATAATCTCTCTCTAGACTATATATATACATTTAGGGGCCTATGCAGAGAGCAGCGCATTTTAAAATTGGCGAATTTATTAAAAAGTAGCTTTTTTGGAGAGTTTTAATCTCCATATGCAGAAAAGTGCGAATTCTGCTATGTTTAACATGGATGCGTGTGGCGAGTTTAAATTGGCGAGATGCGCGCTTCAGAAATGTGTTAAAACAAATTCGCACCTTTTTTTTCCCCTTTGCAATGGCCGCGAGCGGCAGTTTTTTTTGGCGAGGCAAAACGGAGACAATCGCGCCTTTTTATTGGCGCGAACAGCCGCTAGATGCCGTTTGCGCCTCTCTGCATACGGATATTTTTTAAACTGGCGAGATTGAGGTTCTCGCCAGCCGCGAGGCGAGTTTTACAAATAGAAAAGAAAAATTGGCGCGTTTTTCGGAACTCGCCATTTTCTGCTGCTTTCTGCGCGATTTTCTCCAAAAAATGGCGAATTTCGAAATAGCGCTGCTCTCTGCATAGGCCCCATAGTATGATATATATATATACATACTATATGTGTATGTATATATATATATAAATATATATATATATGTATATATATATATATATGTATATATATATATATATATACGACTATTAAGGTTAAAGATAATGGTGAAAGACAGGGTTGCAGACCTGTCTAAGACATGCAAATGAATATACAGGAATATTTACAGTATATATATATATATATATATATATATATATATATATATATATATATATGTTCAAATAACGGGGGAAAAAAGGGGGGGAAGGTGGGGAAAAAAACCCTGCATCTACTTTTGCAATATTAATGCCACCATAAACCAATAAATAACTTTACATCAGTAAGATGTAAGAACAGTAAGGCATTGAACTACACTGTGAGGGGAAAGTGAAGCACCCAACAGCAGCCTGCTTCTATCGGCGGTTCTCTCCACCACCCACTTTATTATGGAAAATGTGAGTTTCCTAATTACCTGTGCATAATACATTTGTATAGTTCATACTATTTGCACTATTTGTGGTTTTCTTTATTTTCATATCATCCACTTCACTGAGAGGATACAGACTCCAGTAACATAAAGGGCTCCAGTCCGAGAGAGAAGGATCTCTGACATGCAGTGATTTTATACGTTTTTTGTGAGTTCATTTCTTATGTTTTACATCTTTTAAAGCAGTGAATTACCATCTGCACTATATATATTTATATTTTTTCACATATCACGAGATCCAGCGCTCCTCCTCAACCCCAAGAAAAGAATACAGGAATATTTACAGTATATATATATATATATATATATATATATATATATATATATATATATATATATATATGTTCAAATAACGGGGGGGAAAAAGGGGGGGAAGGTGGGGGAAGGTGGGGAAAAAAACCTCGCATCTACTTTTGCAATATTAATGCCACCATAAGCCAATAAATAACTTTACATCAGTAAGAATTGGCGGTGCTCACGGGTTGTAAATAGTATGAGTGAAAAGAGAAAAAAGTAAAACGTGTGGGAGCACTCAGGTATGCAGATTAACATATAGTATTTTATTTATTTGACACAGTGCAAAAAAGGATAAGTAAACAGTACATGATTAAAAACACTTAAAAAAGGCTAGGACCCCTGTCACGGGTACTACCCATAGACACAAGTGGGCAAAACTAGGGAATGACTCAAATTGTCAACCCTTAACATGAAAATGGATAGTGACTCAAGAAACACTTGGATCGGTCAGAATAAATCACAACAGGTTAATGGGTTCACAGGCACCTATACAAAGCTAAAGATAATACGTACTACACACCAATGAAGTGACTAGTCAAAATATAAATGACAATCTTAAACCATCATGAATCTGCTTGAGCATACAATTATGTAACCAATACCAACAGCACAAATAAATCACTTGAAGGAAAAAGGTGGCATGATGGGATGAAGTCACTAGATGTGTAGAGCAATGAAGTGTGTGAATAGCATGGACGCGTTTCGTCCAGAGACTTAGACTTGGAGTGGGGGTGCGTCGGAGTGGGGGTGCTAGGCAGGACCCCTGACAGATGTTCACGTAACTATGCTACCCAGCACTGGTGCAACTAATCTTTGGACTGTGACACTCTATTTTTTCATTATGGATACTGACAACACACACAAGGTTATCTAATAGGTGTTCATCAGGTAATTTTCCATACATGCTATTCACACACTTCATTGCTCTACACATCTAGTGACTTCATCCCATCATGCCACCTTTTTCCTTCAAGTGATTTATTTGTGCTGTTGGTATTGGTTACATAATTGTATGCTCAAGCAGATTCATGATGGTTTAAGATTGTCATTTATATTTTGACTAGTCACTTCATTGGTGTGTAGTACGTATTATCTTTAGCTTTGTATAGGTGCCTGTGAACCCATTAAGCTGTTGTGATTTATTCTGACCTATCCAAGTGTTTCTTGAGTCACTATCCATTTTCATGTTAAGGGTTGACAATTTGAGTCATTCCCTAGTTTTGCCCACTTGTGTCTATGGGTAGTACCCGTGACAGGGGTCCTAGCCTTTTTTAAGTGTTTTTAATCATGTACTGTTTACTTATCCTTTTTTGCACTGTGTCAAATAAATAAAATACTATATGTTAATCTGCATACCTGAGTGCTCCCATACGGGTTACTTTTTTCTCTTTTCACTCATATATATATATATATATATATATATATATATTGCGCGCGCACACACACATATAACGTTTTATCCAACTTTTTCATTTATCATTTGTAGAGAAAATGAACATTGTCGCCAGAAGCGCTATTTTTTCAAAATGTAACATCTCTACTAGTGTAAAATGATACTTCATATAAAGCAGGTTATGGGACCCAGTATAAAATGACTATAATGTCTCTTATCACATCCCAGTATATGGATACTTTCTATTATCACAAGCTGCTAACATGTGACAGGGCTCAGAGTCTGAGCCCAGAATGTGACATACTGAACATTCTCATTCTAAATTTCAAAAAATATTGTGTTGATTTCTGACCTGACTGCCGTGGTTACAGCTCAACCACTCTGTTCTACTGCATGTCACCACTTTCTGCCACAACCAGCTGACGGTGGATCTGCAAGGTGTTCAACGCTCATTGGCATCACATCTGTGGCTTGGTTAACGTATCATTTCTCCAGCTTTTTATTGTATTGTTTTGAAGTAGATTATATTTATTTAGTTGAATAGATATTTATTTAGTTTAATAGATATTTATTTAGTTAAATAGATTATATTTGTAAGTTTAATAAGTTATATTTCTTAGTTTAATAAGTTATATTTCTTAGTTTAATAAATTATATTTCTTAGTTTAATAAGATATATTTGTTAGTTTAATAAGTTATATTTCTTAGTTTAATAAATTATATTTCTTAGTTTAATAAGTTATATTTCTTAGTTTAATAAATTATATTTCTTAGTTTAATAAGTTATATTTCTTAGTTTAATAAGTTATATTTGTTAGTTAATAGATTATATTTGTTAGCACAGTAGATTATATTTACTAGTATTTAAGTCTCCCCCTCAGTGCCCCATTAGGACCCGTGGGCATATTTCACATCTTTTCGGAGTCGCTTATTTTTTAGACCCTCGAAGCCGAAACCTAAAGGGGTCAGCTAAGAAAGTCCGGATCAAGAGGAGCCGCACAGTTTAAAGACAGAACATTTCCAAGGGAGATGGAGACAATTTGGGTAAGATCTGATTAAATGACAACCTTTGGGGAAGGAAAGGGTGACGCGGGAGTGTAAGAGGGGGGTGAGAGAGCAAGGTGCTGTGTCAGATTGGGGCAGAGCAAGAGAACGCAAAAATGATGGGGATTTGCTGCACACTAAAAAAAACAATTAGTCATACTTTTACCGGTGCCCCTTAGTCTCAGGGAAGACCGGCATTTCGTCCAATGGATACAATATGATTGATGGAAAAGGGCACACGGATTTGAATAAAAAAAGATAATTTATTGTGCCACAGACTACAATGTTTCGGCTGCTGGCCTTTCTTTATTGGCTTTAGTGTGTTTAGCCACTTTACCTGAGAAAGGCCAGCAGGCTGAAATGTTGTTGTCTATGGCAATGCAAGAGAAAACAGGTTGGGGGGGTGGGTTCTCGCAAGGTCGCCGACCCATGGGTGAGTGTCCCCGGTGGCAACTAGTCCTGGACCCCGGGAAAGCTGTCTGTGGCCCATACAAGCTGAGTAACATGTAGAAAGGACACATGTATGTTCAGAATGAGTTAGCATGGTATTTTGAGAGGCATCATAGCAGGTCAGTGCAAGTCAGTGCAGAGCACTGCAAGGTCAGTCAATATGAGGAAGGGTCCGATGGAGGAGTTGGAGGGTCCCAGAATATCTCTTAAAGCAGGGGTGCGCAAATCGAGGGGTGCGACATTTTCTTGGGGAGGGGCTCGGCGCTTACAGTGGCCCCTCGCTCTTCCCCACAGCATTTAAATTAAATGCCGGAAATCGCGCGCAAGGCCTCTGTAAGTTCCCTTTCCTTGTCTCCGGCGGCTTCTGGAGACAGCAACGTGGCGTCACATGATGTGGCATTGCCATAGCAACGTGATATCACATGACGTCGTTACATCAGAACGTCGGAGACAAGGTGGGGAGGGTGGAGGGGGGAGCAGGGGAAAAAGGTTGCGCAACCCTGTCTTAAAGCATTGTCTTGCATACAGATCAGAGGCGAAGAATGGATATGGATATCCGATGTTAAGGAGGAAATAATACTGAGATCACTACCGCTAAGACCGATTCGATGGAAGAAGGTGAGTGATGAAATAGCCGTCACTGTGTAACTCTTCCAATTACCTGCAACTTCATGCAAAGAAATAGCAACGCTTGTTTTTAACGCATTAAGCGCCTAATGGGGAATTCAACTGCTGAGAGTTTACGGGAGTTACTCACCAAACTCAGCGACGTTTCTGTGTCTCTGTGATAACTCCCCCAGGACATGCTTGAAAACCAGAGGTAACGCAATGTATTTTTGATAAATAGAAACATGACCTTCTGGGGAAGGGTATATAATGGGTACTGGGCCTGGTGAGGTGGGTATAACGGGTTCTGGGCCTGGTGAGGTGGGTATAACGGGTACTGGGCCTGGGGAGGGGCGTATAGCAGGGTACTGGGCCTTGGGAGGGTTGTATAACTGGGTACTGAGCCTGGGGAGGGTTGTATAACTGGGTACTGGGCTTGGGGAGGTGGGTATAACGGGTATTTGCCCTGTGGAGGGCGGTATAATGTGGTATTGGGGAGGGGGTATAAGTGGCACAGGAGCTCTTGCGATACAGAGTATCACTGTCCCTGGTTACAAACACTTCATGTCTCCTGCAGATCAGGACACGCACGAAGGTGGTGCCCTTTGTGCCACCAGACGACGAGGCGGGCTACGAGGCGGACGACGAGGCATACGATAAAGCGGGCGTCAAGTGGTGCAAAGAGGTGGGCTACAAGGCGGCCGATGAGGCAGACGACGAAGCGGATGTCAAGTCTGGCGACGTGGTGGACGATGGCCTAGGAGAATACGAGAGGTGTGGACGGATCTGCTGCTTCACCTTTTTTAGGCGGAGGAGAAGACCCCGGGAGCAGGTAGCAGAATACGAGAGGTGCGGACAGATCTGCTGCTTCACCTTTTTTAGGCGGAGCAGCAGACCCCGGGAGCAGGTAGCAGAGGAGCCAGGGCGTAGATCCAGGGGTATTCTAGGGGCCATGAGAAGTTGGTTTGACCGCAGGAGAGGCAGATAAGATCAGGAAGGCTGCGGGAGGGGCAGGTACTAGAGGGAGATTGGGATATTGGGCGTGAGAGGGTGAGAGAGAACAAGGAGCAGGGCCGGAGCACGGGTTTCATGCGCCCCAGGCGAAACTTAAAATTTGTGCCCCAGTTGTATAAAAAATAATAAGATAAATAAAATAATAAAATAAACAGTGGCGTAGCTATCGGGGCTGCAGGGGGTGCGACCGCACCCCAGCGCGACACAAAATAAAAATAAAAGGGCGCCAAAATACTGGATAAAAAAAAGAATAATAATTTTTAAAAAAAGATAAATAAATTAGAAATAATAAGAGGAAAAAATAATAATGATTATTAATGCGCCCCTAGGACCTTTGCGCGCTAGGCGACCGCCTAATGGCCGGCCGGCCCTGCGAGGTATGCGGGAGGAAAAGGGGTGAATGGGATAGATATGTAGGGGGATGGGGGAGCAGGTGAGTTATACACAGGGGCACAAGGGCCCCATCACCCGCATCTCTATATACTGAGTGTGCCCCTGTGTATAACAACGCTGATCTGTGCTGCTCCATCTGATCTCACTGCGCAGTGATCCAGGGACCATCCGATCGCCATTTAATGGGGTCAGGAAGGAATTTTTTTCCCCCATTGCACAGCAGGGGTTATGTTTCGCCTTCCTCTGGATCACAGCAACAAACAGCCCTTTGTGCATGAATTATCAGTGAGATCTTTATACACCCTGCATTGGTCTTCACTCCTTTGCTGCCGGAGGGGCCTGCAGTGCATTGCTCTGCGTGTTACTATATCGCTCTGCAATGTGCTGCAGGCCCCTCCCAGCAAAGAGATTAATTATTTCAATAAAATACTCTCTTTAATCCAACCTATGTGTAGTGTCTTTTCTATCCGTTGTATCTATTGCTAACAGCTCAGTGATTCTTCCCCAGGTCGCTGCACTAGTGTCACACTGCCAAGCCGGGTGTGAGGGAGATTTATAGGGTCACATATACACTTCTGCCAAAACACGAGTGCAAACAGGGAGCCCCTCTGATCTCATATCTTTTATTACACAAAACGGTATCTAAAAAGGTAAAAAGAACATACATGGGATTCTGCTACAAATATCTCTCTAATTACAAACCAATTAGCAAATCATTCAGATTAGAGTCGAGCGAAAAGAAAGGGTTAAGTATCTCATGTACAGTATATGCAGTGCAGGCTGTTCTGCGCATTACATGCAGGGGGCAAAGGTTAGGAGATATAAGTAATGCTGATCTCAGAGCTGACCGGCTGACCTCTCTACCGGCTGACCGGCTGATCTGCTCTACTGGCTGACCGGCTGACCTGCTCTTCTGGCTGACCGGCTGACCGGCTCTACCGGCTGACCGGCTTCCCTTCTTCCAGCTAACTGACCTGAATTGTGGCCCCTGTATCTCCCAATTAAACGTTTTATTGGCATATTCTTGTTTGACTCGTTCTATACAGACATTTTCTATACATTCATTGTGGGATTTGATAACATCTGTAAGATCTCTCAGAACATCACATTCTGTACGTTTGTGCTGAATATTTTTCCATTCTCAATTTACTTAGAGGCCTTTGCAGAGAGCAGCGCTGGAAATAATTGGAATTGGTAATAAATTGTACCTGTAATGGCGTGATTTTATCTCCATATGCAGAAAGGTCAGAAAACTGCATTTAAAATCATGCTTGATTATGGAGAGTTTCAACCGGCGAGATGCGCGCTGGTGAAACATGTTTGAAAAAAAGAGCGTTTTTTTTTTTTCTTTTCACTCTCGCCGGTGAGCTCCAGTTTCCTGCCAACTTTTGTTGGCGGAGCTAATTGTAGAATTTCTCTCCATTTTAATGGCGCGAACAGCCCCTAGATGGCGATCATACCTTTCTGCATACGGCCCTTTTCAAAACGGGCGAGATTTTGGTTCTCGCCAGCCGTGCGGCGAGTTCTACTAAAAAAAAATAAAAAATGGCGCTTTTTACTCAACTCGCCATTTCCAACCTTATTATAGCCATATAGCGCTAAAAAACGCCGAAATTTCCGTTCGCGCTGCTCTCTGCATAGGCCCCTTAATATTAGTTTTTGGCTTCAATTATTTATATCGAGCCCAAAATACCTTTATACAGAATGCTGATCCCTTTATCCCACAAATGCTGCTTCATTAAAGCCCAGGGGTGGCACTTTATGCATTCTCAAACTTTTAGGCAACATCCCTAATTTCCAAAAGTGGGATAAAATCTGTGCATATTTAAATGGTTAATTTTTCCATTGTGACAAAATATCAATTTTCTCACTCAGACTACAAAATCCCTCCCCAAATATATCCGTTTCACATAAAAGTGTGTGCGCTTCTCCTTCCGCCTAACTGGCACGTCGTCCTTACGGGCGCCACTCCGTGTAACTCCACGCTGCCCTCCAGTGGCAAAAGAAATAAGATACATTTACTACTGCACCGACACACTTTATTCGAGCAAATACCCAGTATGTACCTGGCAGATACCTGGAATGCGCCGCTCCTCACCTCTGACAAGCCCCGTTCCGTTTGCCTTCCCAGCCTGGGTTCATGCCTGGCTGACGGGCGGCTGATCTGTTAAATGATAATGATTAGGATTTAATAGGCTGCAATGCTTCGCGTGTCTACCAGATGGCATAAATTCATGAATTGTAATGCAGCATATATATATATACTGTGCAGTATTGCAGCCAGCGGGAATAAAATGCTTCAATCCCTGTCTGGAAAATAACCCAATGCACTCGGGCAGAAAACAGTCACAAACCTCAATACACCCGGGTATACCCGAATTCGTGGGACTAGCCGAGCTCGAATAAAGTGTGTCGCCAGTGTATACTCGTCTGGCAGCTGCTCCCGTATAAGGTGGGTAACTCTGTATTAGGGGTCTAGGTAGAGTATATTTTATACTTATGTCGGATAGATGAGGAATTTATATTCCTAACGGGTTATTGTGAGAGGCCTTAGATCTTATCCTATATGCACGCAGCCCTCGCCTCTCTGACCTTGAACACATACTTCAATCTGATTTTTTGAGACTTGAAACTGGATTTCCCAAAACAAACTGATTTTAAACACTGACAAGACTGTAACAATGGTATTTGGGACCAGAGCTAAATTGCTAAAGCTACCAATGACAGAGCTTCAGATAAAAACCAGCTCTAATACCATCCTAGCCCCTGTTACTGGTTTGAAATATCTGGGCATATAGTTCAACTCCCATTTAACATTTGGGTTGCACATTGATACCCTGACATCCAAATCCTATGCCAAACTAGGTGTACTTTACAGGAACAAATCCTCCCTAAGGCCCTCATGCAGTAATCGCCTACAGCGATTCAGTAAGCCCAGAGAAGCTGGCGATTAGAGCAAAAATAACCGTTTTTTTTTTTGCCGGAAAATAAATAAATAAATAAAATCTGCAGATGCGCGGTGATAAGCCACTTTTCGGCACTGATCGCCAGTTTTTCAAACACGCTCAATTCTATAAGCCCTGATCAGCTTATTGCGGCTGATCGCCACTTTAAAATTGCTGTTTCTTCTCCAAATTGTCCAGCCACAAAAGTAGGCAAGAAGGTGGGGTGAAGCTGCGATGAAAATAAAATGCATGTATCCCGGAGCTGATATCCATTAATATCAGCATCAGAGACCCCCGGCATGAATCCCATGCATAAAAAATGCATTTACAGGCAACTTCATTACCGCCAAGGCAATGAAGGGGTTATACACCCGTGCCAGGCTTATTGTGGGTAGCGGGGGTGGGAGAAGGTGGTATTTGGCCCTGGCTGGGTGTTTAGGCCTTGCCAGGGGGTTGGGGGATGACTTAACCTCTTCTTTAACTTAGCGGTTAATACCGCTAAGGTAATGAAGGGGTTAACCCCTCCCACTACCCCCCCACCCGGTAGGCCTAAACACCCATCCTTGGGGCCAATACCCGGTTCACCCACCCCCGCTACCCACAATAAACACAAATACACATAACAGCCCCACTGGCCACCTCCTAGGTCCCTAATAAACCATTACAATATTCATAAAACCATTATTTTGTTTACACCCAGGATTATTACATGGGGTTAGGGCTATGTTATTCAGTGAGGGGTTGTATGTTTGTATTCGTAGGGACAGGCAAGGCCGGAGCCAGATGGGGTTCTCCTGCCTCTGTCCTCCCTGTCTCCTGACCCTTCCTGTAGCCGGACAAAGAAGAAGAAGCAGGCACACGGTCTTACTCAAAGGAGGTTTAATATGCCATAAAGTCCAACGTTTCGGCAGTCAAATACAGCCTTTCTCAAGGTGAAGGCTACCAAACACAAGAAAACAGTCACAATATATACCACCCCCCCTGATACTCACCCCTCCCGGCTCTGCCACATAACCAGGATGCTGACGCCCACCTGATGACGTCAGAGCTACCACATGGCGCCCCCTAGTGACGTCAGACGTCTAAATCCCTGGCAATACAGCATAGAGCTGTCTTGGAGGACTGCAGCCTCAGCCACACCTCTCCCCAGACTGAACACTCCCCCATGTGTGGCTGTGGCTGCAGTCCTCCAAGGCAGCTCTATGCTGTATTGCCAGGGATTTAGACCTAGACGTCTGACGTCACTAGGGGGCGCCATATGGTAGCTCTGACGTCATCAGGTGGGTGTCAGCATCCTGGTTATGTGGCAGAGTGGGGTGGGGTTGCATCCCTTGTTTTTATGACTTTCTAATAAAGATAGATTTTTGCTAGACCTGCCTCTTCTCTGGATCATGGTGCGCTGCACTTTCTCTAGGGCAGGCCTGCACAACTCCAGTCCTCGAGGGCCGCACACAGGCCAGGTTTTTAGGATATCCCTACTTCAGCACAGCTGGCTCAATTAGTGGCTCAGTACGACTGCCTGAAACTTGGGGGGGTGGGTGGGAGACTGCCTGACACTTGGGTGGGTGACTGCCTGACACTTGGGTTGACTGCCTGACACGTGGGTGACTGACTGCCTGACACGTGGGTGGGTGACTGACTGACACGTGGGTGGGTGACTGACTGACATGTTAGACTGCCTGACACGTGGGTGGGTGGATGACTGACTGCCTGACATATGGGTGGGTGACTGACTGACACGTGGGTGACTGACTGACACGTGGGTGAGTGGGTGAGTGGGTTGGTGTCTGTATACATTCTGTCACTGATACACACAGACACTGGGAGGGGGCAGTCACACACACACTGGGGGGGGGCAGTCACACACAAACACAGAATGGGAGGGGGGCAGACACACACACACACAGAATGGGAGGGGGGCAGACACACACACACACAGAGAATGGGAGGGGGCAGACACACACACACACAGACTTGGAGGGGGCACTTACACACACTGGGAGAGGGGCATCACACGGTGGCAGGGGGCAGACAGACACACACACAGACACACAGACTGGGAGGGGGCAGTCACACATACACACAGACTGGGAGGGGGGCAGTCAAACATACACTGGGAGGGGGGCAGTCACACACACACAGACTGGGAGAGGGGCAGTCACACACACACAGACTGGGAGGGGGGAGGGCAGTCACACACACACAGACTGGGAGGGGGGGGGCAGTCACACACACAAACAGACTGGGAGGGGGGGCAGTCACACATACACTGGGAGGGAGGGGCAGTCACACATACACACAGACTGGGAGCGGGGCAGTCAAACATACACTGGGAGGGGGGGCAGTCACACACACACAGACTGGGAGAGGGGCAGTCACACACACACAGACTGGGAGGGGGAGGGCAGTCACACACGCACAGACTGGGAGGGGGGGCAGTCACACACACATAGACTGGGAGGGGGGGCAGTCACACACACACAGACTGGGAGGGGGGTAGTCACACACACACTGGGAGGGGGGCAGTCACACACACACTGGGAGGGAGGGGCAGTCACACACACACAGACTGGGAGGGGGCAGTCACACACACACACACACACTGGGTGCGGGGGCAGTCACACACACACTGCGAGGGGGGCAGTCACACACCCACACTGGGTGGGGGGCAGTCACACACCCACACTGGGTGGGGGGGCAGTCACACACACACTGGGAGGGGAGGCAGTCACACACACTGGGAGGGGGGCAGTCACACACACACTGGGAGGGGGGCAGTCACACACACTGGGAGGGGGGGCAGTCACACACACACTGGGAGGGGGCAGTCACACACACACTGGGAGGGGGGGCAGTCACACACACACTGGGAGGGGGGCAGTCACACACACTGGGAGGTGGGGCAGTCATACACACACAGACTGGGAGGGGGGCAGTCATACACACACAAACTGGGAGGGGAGGCAGTCACACACACAGACTGGGAGGCAGGCAGTCATACACACACAAACTGGGAGGGGGGGCAGTCACACACACAGACTGGGAGGCGGGCAGTCACACTTGCACAGACTGGAAAGGGGAGCAGTCACACACACACAGACTGGGAGGCGGGCAGTCACACACACAGACTGGGAGGGGGGCAGTCACACATACACTGGGAGGGGGGGCAGTCACACACACAGACTGGGAGGGGGGCAGTCACACACACAGACTGGGAGGGGGCAGTCACACACACAGACTGGGAGGCAGGCAGTCATACACACACAAACTGGGAGGGGGGGCAGTCACACACACAGACTGGGAGGCGGGCAGTCACACACACAGACTGGGAGGGGAGGCAGTCACACACACTGGGAGGGGGGGAAGTCACACACACAGACTGGGAGGGGGGCAGTCACACACACAGACTGGGAGGGGGGCAGTCACACACACAGACTGGGAGGGGGGCAGACACACACACACAGACTGGGAAGGGGGCAGACACACACACAGACTGGGAGGGGGGTAGACACACACACACACTGGGAGGGGGGCAGTCACACACACACTGGGAGGGAGGGGCAGTCACACACACACAGACTGGGAGGGGGCAGTCATACACACACACACACACACTGGGTGCGGGGGCAGTCACACACACACTGGGAGGGGGGCATACACACACACACACACACACACACACACACACACACACACACACACACACACACACACACACACACACACACACTACATCCGTCCCTGATACTAAGCCCCGCCCCCGGCATATCCTAACCTCCAACCAATCCCCTGCTTCTACTCTAAAGCCCCGCCCCCGGCATCCTGCTATTGGGGAAAAAAAAAAATAATACGGCCGCATCCTCCTCACGCTGCCGCCTCCGCGCACTGCCGCATCCTCCTCACGCTGCCGCCTCCGCGCACCGCCGCATCCTCCTCACGCTGCCGCCTCCGCGCACCGCCGCATCCTCCTCCCGCTGCCGCCTCCGCGCACTGCCGCATCCTCCTCACGCTGCCGCCTCCGCGCACCGCCGCATCCTCCTCACGCTGCCGCCTCCGCGCACCGCCGCATCCTCCTCACGCTGCCGCCTCCGCGCACCGCCGCATCCTCCTCACGCTGCCGCCTCCGCGCACCGCCGCATCCTCCTCACGCTGCCGCCTCCGCGCACCGCCGCATCCTCCTCACGCTGCCGCCTCCGCGCACCACCGCATCCTCCTCATGCTGCCGCCTCCGCGCACCGCCGCATCCTCCTCACGCTGCCGCCTCCGCGAACCGCCGCATCCTCCTCACGCTGCCGCCTCAGCGCACCGCCGCATCCTCCTCACGCTGCCGCCTCCGCGCACCGCCGCATCATCCTCACGCTGCCGCCTCCGCGCACCGCCGCATCCTCCTCACGCTGCCGCCTCCGCGCACCGCCGCATCCTCCTCACGCTGCCGCCTCCGCGCACCGCCGCATCCTCCTCACGCTGCCGCCTCCGCGCATCCTCATGCTGCCGCCTCCGCGCACCGCCGCATCCTCCTCACGCTGCCGCCTCCGCGCACCGCCGCCGCCTCGCGCACGGTACCAGTCACCAGGGGCAAAACCCGGGACATTTCCGGGACGGACTGTCAACCGGGACAGCACAGAAAAAAACGGGACTGTGCCGGCAAAACCGGGACGAATGGTCACTCTATAAATACACCTTATACTCCACATGCAGCACGTAACCGTGAATGCAGTATATACTCTATATACGCCATGTACCCCAATTACGACACCTTATAACCCTGCATGCAGCAAATGTACACCTTATAATCCACATACCGCACTTAACCCTGACTGCGGTATATACACTATACCCGCCATGTAACCCAATTACAGCACATTACAACACTGAATGCAGCATAAATACACCTTATACTCCACATGCAGCACGTAACCGTGAATGCAGTATATACACTATATACGCTATGTAACCCAGTTACAGTACATTGTAACGGCGAATGCAGCACCTATACACACCCTATCGTACAACAGAACGTAACTACGAGTGCAGTATACACACTATATACACCATGTCACCCCATTACAGCCCATTGTAACTTCGGATGCGGTATATATACACCCCCTATAATCCAAATACAATATACGCCATGTAACCCAATTACAGCCAATTGTACCTCGAATGCAGCTCGTATGCCTTATACCCCGAATACAACGCATTATAACCATACCCCGAATACAACGCATTATAACCACACTGAGGTGTATACACTTTATTCCCCACATACAGCCCGCTATCACTACGAATGCGGTATGCAGCGATACCCACGGCCATTCTAGCATTGATCATAACTTTATCCAATGTTAAAAGAAATCAATTACAGCACATTATACCACTGCCATGTAACCCCACTGAGTGTCCCGTGCTCCAACCCCGGGGGGGGGGGGGGGGGGTTGGGGGATACCCACGGCCATTCTGTTGGGGGAACCGTCGTGGCAAAAAAACGTGGGGGGTTGTTGTGCCTCTCCTCGTCCTCCCTCTGGCCCCCCCCCTCCCCAGCCGCAGAGGCTGATGGAGGGCGAGCCACGTGGCAAGGGAATCCCCCCTGGCTATTCCCTGGTACCGGCAAGGGGATCCCCCCGTTCCCCGGAGGCCCCCCTCCCCGCCCGCCAGCTACCAAGGCTGATGGAGGGAGAGCCACGCGGTAAGGGGGATCCCCACTAGCTATCCCTTGGTCCGGCAGGCAGATCCCCCCCTTCGCCGGAGGCCCCCCCCTCCCCGCCCGCCGAGCAGGCCAGCCTCGGGGGCTGAGGGAGGGAGAGCCGCGCGGTAGGGGGATCCCCCGTGGCAGCACTCCCCGGCCGCCTCGCAACTATCCCCTGGACAGCCATAGCGGAGGCGGAGGGGGGGGATGCTGCGATCGGGCCCAAAGGGAGACTACAAACTCACCTGGAGGAGAGGAGAGGACACTAAACTTCGCAGCAGACCGGGAACAGAATGGAAGATTCAGCTCCCGGCTGCCTCTTTTGTACTGACCTAGGCCTGCCCCCCCCCCCCAGGGGGGGCCGCGATGGCGGCCCAGAGATCCCAGGGAGGTGAGGGGGGGGCTTGCCCCCTGGTCATGGGCTTCCCTCGCCTAATTGGCTGGAGGGATTGCTTCTGCAGGGGGCCAAGCTTTATATATTATGTGTATAGACTCTACCGCGCTGGGAGTCCGTCCCCGGACCTGATAATCAGCCCTTCCCCGCTCACCATTTGTCCCGGCACTTAGCTGCTCCCAGCCCTTTGTCACGACCCAGCATTTCTCTGCAGACAACGCAGCTAAGTGAATTACTGTGCCTGCATGCAAAGAAATGCTAAAACACACATTACATTACTGGCTGCCTTTCTAAGGCCGTGTTCGGGGTGGCTGCTACGCGACGCGTGCGTGCGCACGTCCGTCGCAATTTCAGATTGTTTGGTGGGAGTGTTCAAACTGAAAACTCCACCGGCGGTAAAGTGCAGCGTTGACGCCGCTGTAACCAGAAATTATATTTGGGGCTGCAGTCGCATCACGTGAGCTGGTTCAGCGAACCAGCTCCGTGACACGTTCCCCCCGCCAAGCCCCCAAATGCCGCGACCCGACTCCTGCAGCCTGAACACAGATCGCCAGGCTGCAGGAGCACGCGGGGGAGGTGCGCGTGGACGCACGCTACCGCAGCAGCCACGCTGAACTCAGTCTTACTGTATGGGGAAAAGGCTACACTCTAACATGGGGCATAAAGTGCTTTTCTACATATATATAGCCTGGCCTTCGGCATCTATTGCTAATTCTGGGCCTTTCCTCTGTCAGTCCTGTTAGAACAGGCAGTGGAAAGGTTAATTCCTTCAGTTAGCCTGTTTGCATTTCAGCTCTGAGTATAGTAGCAATATTCAGGGGCAGGCCTAAGCAACCTTTGAGCATGTTAATCCAAAGGGTGGATATGGGTTGGAACACCCCCTGATGTGTGTGAGCCAATCAGAATCCAGCTTTGAGTTGTAATGATTCAAAGCTAGAGACTCCCCCGGAGCGGAGGGGGGGAGGAAAGGGGAGCGGAGGAGGGGGGGGGAAAGGGGAGCGGAGGAGGGGGGGGGAAAGGGGAGCGGAGGAGGGGGGGAAAGGGGAGCGGAGGAGGGGGGGGGAAAGGGGAGCGGAGGGGGGGGAAAGGGGAGCGGAGGGGGGGGGAAAGGGGAGCGGAGGGGGGGGAAAGGGGAGTGGAGGGGGGGAAAGGGGAGCGGAGGGGGGGGGGAAGGGGAGAGGAGGGGGGGGGAAAGGGGAGAGGAGGGGGGGGGAAAGGGGAGCGGAGGGGGGGGGAAAGGGGAGCGGAGGGGGGGGGAAAGGGGAGCGGAGGGGGGGGGGAAAGGGGATCAGAGGGGGGGGGAAAGGGGAGCGGAGGGGGGGAAAGGGGAGCGGAGGGGGGGGGAAAGGGGAGCGGAGGGGGTGGTGGAAAGGGGAGCGGGGTCGGGGAAAGGGGAGCGGGAGGGGGGAGAAAGGGGAGCGGGAGGGGGGAGAAAGGGGAGGGGGGAGAAAGGGGAGTGGGAGGGGGGAGAAAGGGGAGCGGGAGGGGGGAGAAAGGGGAGCGGGGGGGAGAAAGGGGGGGGAGAAAGGGGAGGCGGGGGGAGAAAGGGTAGGGGGGGGAGAAAGGGGAGGGGGGGAGAAAAGGGAGGGGGGGGGAGAAAAGGGAGGGGGGGGGGAGAAAAGGGAGGGGGGGGGGAGAAAGGGGAGGGGGGGGGATCGACACACTGCTTGGACAGTTAAGGCAGGTGTCATTACGTCCCTCATAACGCACACACAAAAAACGTCTGCTACAGCCGTGTATAACGCGGGGAAACTCTTCCCTAACTCCTCCTGTTGTCACCCTTCAAATCCCGGCACCAAATTTGGGCGCAAAGACCTTGCAACAATTTGCCTCGCTACATCACCCCCTTGGCCTAATAAACATGCTATTACTATTAGTTCACAATAGCCCAAGGAAGGGGGGTTACATTTGTTGGGCGATCTGATTGAAAAACACAAAGCCCCCCCCCCCGTTCCCCGTGACTCGCGGCTCGCCCCCCCCCTCAGTTCCCCGTGACTCGCCCCCCCCCCCCCCGTTCCCCGTGACTCGCGTCCCCCCCCGTTTCCCGTGACTCGCGGCTCGCCCCCCCCGTTCCCCATGACTCACCCCCCCCCCCCCGTTCCCCGTGACTCGCGCTCCCCCCCGCCGGCACCCACTTGTCCCCCGATGTGCCGTTCGGCTGAGTGAGGCGTGCAGCCGGCGGCAGGAAGCACCCTGTGTGGGCCTGTGTGGGCCTGAGGCGCGAGGCTGCGCGCCTGAAATGGGAGAGTTACTGGCGCCATAAGCTGAGGCGGGACGCGCAGTTACTTACCTGAGGGGGAGGTAGCGCCGCGGAGGTAAGGAAGCGGCTGGGGTAGGAGGGCCGCGCTTCCCCTCCGTCTGGAGCCGGTGCAGGGCGGCGCACGTGATGGGGGGGGATGGACAGAGGGGGGGGGGGGGGGTGGTGTGTGTGTGTGTGTGTGTGTGTGTGTGTGTGTCCTGTCTGTATATGTCCTGTCTGTCTATCTGTGTCCTGTCTGTGTATCTCAGTGTGTGTGTGTGTATCTGTGTGTGTCTCAGTGTGTGTGTATCTGAGTGTGTGTGTGTGTGTGTGTGTGTATCTGTGTGTGTCTCAGTGTGTGTGTATCTCAGTGTGTGTGTGTGTGTATCTGTATGTGTCTCAGTGTGTGTGTATCTTTGTGTGTGTCTCAGTGTCCTGCCTGTGTGTGTCTCCGTGTCCTGCCTGTGTGTGTCTCCGTGTGTGTGTGTATCTCTGTGTGAGTGTATGTGTGTGTCCGGCCAATGAGAGGTGTGCGGGGGCGGGCCAAGGGAGCCAATGGGATTGCCGCTAGGGACACAGGGGACACAGGGAGACACATACAGACACGGCCACAGAACACTTTCACAAATATATAGTAGATAGATAGATAGATAGATAGATAGATAGATAGATAGATAGATAGATAGATAGATAGATAGATAGATATACACACACTATTAAGGTTATGGTGGGTAAAAAAGTGACAAAAACCCTCCACAGTAAAGCATAAAGCAACTGTAAATATTACTGTATGTTCATTTGCATGTCTTAGACAGGTCTGCAACCCTGTCTTTCCCCATTGTCACCCAGCATACAGCGCTTCCACTGCAGCAAGGGATTCTGGGAAATGACATGCAAATGAGCACTCAGTGCCACCTTTTGTCTCAAGCTCGTATTACACAAGCCAATCCTCAAGCCAATGCACACTGTTTAAAACACAGCTTTTAGACAGAGGCTGGGATGAGATGCAAAGCCATTAAACCCACTCACAGACATGTTTCAACCTTTTTTTTTTTAACTTTTTTATTCAACAACTTTTTTAAGTTTACAGACTTTTTTGGAAACCAAAAAAACACACCATAGTGACAACAGTCACCCAACATTAGAAAGACACCAAAACATAATATATTTACATTTTCTTCCTTCATCCTTCAGATATATACAAACACAAAGATAAACTTTTCAGAAAGGAAAAAAAAAACATAACTTTACGAAAAAACCCTATAACCAAAACATCATACAAAGATAAGAACCATATACTTCAAGATTCTTCCATTTAAAAACAAAAACCCTTTCTCTATTCTCAAGTGATGCGATCATCTGTTTTAATTCTTTCTCCATACGTTCCAAACCTCTCTTACTTTCCTCTAACTGGAATCCAGACATCACACTTTTTTCATACCCGTCCCTTGCCTCTTTCACATCCCAATATCTCCGCCCAAATCCCCTCGCAAGTTGATTGTGCAAAACCTCTTCCTTTGTAAGCCCTACTTCATCCTTTCCCTGGGTGCTCCTCCCCTTACTATCTCCCGCAGAATTTGCCTCTTTTGCCTGTACAATCCCTTTTTTGCCTGCCTTTTCTTCACTTTCGTTCCCACTTACTCCACTTACACTTCTCTGTATTTTAGTTCCCTCCACGCTTATCTGACTTTTTTGTGAGGACGAGCTGTTGCTCTCGCTACTCTCTTTCTCCCTCACCTCTCCCCTAGCCTCTTTTATTTTAACCCACTGTACATGCTCCTTTTTTAATTCTTCATATTGCTCTTTTGTCAGATGTTTTCTTTGGTACATCATTTTTTCCAATCTTTCTATTATCTGTTCATCACTACTACCCCCATGCTGCTTCCGGAAAATACCCACCCAAAACTGAACATCTCCCACTGCGTTCTCAAATTGTTCCATTTTCTCTTTTAGGGTTACCTTCCCTGATACTTTTTTAACTTTACCCTCTACACCCTTCTCTCTAGGCTCCACTTTACTCTGGCAATCCTTATCATCCTTTGTTTCTATCCCTTGCGAAGACTCGTTTTTGCTTCCACTAACAACAAACCCTTTACACTTACTCTTTCCCTCTTTACCTTTTCCACTCGCACCACCAGGGCCTGCCTTCTCCTCAGTTTCTTGCGCTTCCCTATCTAACTTCTTATTTTCCTCTTTTCCTTTACTTACGGTCTGTTCCTCTTCCCCACTCCCGTCAATACTGGACAAATCCAGCGCACAAAACTTTGACTTCGTCACCTTATCTTGCCGTAGCTCACTCTTCCCCTCCCCATCAACTGTACAAACATCATTGTCACTTTGTAAACTTCGTTTTTGCGCCCCTTTCTTGTGTCCGGTCGTGTCCATTATTTCCACTTCCACCTCCCCCTCTATTGGGCCACTCTCTACCATTTCTTCCCTTCTTAAATCCTCCTCATACATTGCTGTTATAACCGGATCAAGCCCTCCCTCTTGGGAACTCTCCATCTCACAAATTCCCAGACCCTCCACTGTCTCTTCCTCTTCTTCTAGCACACTGCCCCCTTTTGCTGCCTGGGCATATGTCCTTTTAGTGCACTGCCGTGCCAAGTGTCCTTCCTCTCCGCAAAGATGGCATCTCTTAGGGACTCCACAGTTGGCTGCAGTATGTCCCTCTTCCCCGCAATTACGGCACACAATTCCCGTTTTCCTGCAACCCTCCTTTGTATGTCCATAAGTGTGGCAATGCCTGCAATATAGAGGCTGTCCCGAATAAAACAAAAATCCTCTGTCTCCTCTGATATTGAACATGGCCGGTGGGTGTGTCACTCCTCCCGCACATGATGGATCCCGTATCAACCGTACCCAGAAACGTCTCTTCCCGTTGAACATGCCATATGGGTTTTTAAGTTCTTCACCTCCTCTGATCATTTCACAGTACCGTTTCAAAAAAGTCACAATCTCCTCTTTCCTTGCATACGGATTGTACATGTGAAGTACAAGTGGTCTCTCCTCCAGCATAAAACTTGGAATTACCTTGATGCCATGTAAGATCGGGTCACCAGACTTCTCCTTGCACTTTTCAAAAGTGCACCAAACATCCGCTTCTTGATGACAGGTCAGGTCATAAATCCCCTGTGCAGGGAAATCCTGAAGGCAGAAGATCCTCTCAGTGTCCAGACCGATCAATTGCTTCAGCACCTTCTCCACTATCCACAGCAGGTTCACTCGACTTCTCTCGGTCTCCTCGATCAGGAACCGAATGGAATTGCGCATTCCAGCTTGTGACGTCATCTCTGCTCTCTCAAGCTCAGGTGCGGCACCCCAAAAGCAGCAAGGGACTTTAGCCAGTAAAGGCGATGTCCCAGGGCAAAGGTGCCGGCCCCTCACTTCCGCATCCGCTCGCTCAGAACCGCTCGCTCAGGATCACTCCTCTTAGCTCGAGATGGCGTGCCCCCCCAAAAGCAGCAGGAGTCTTTAGTCCCCGAAGGGACGATGACTCAAGGCCAAGGGGACACAGGCTCAGCTACACAGCTGTTTCGACCTTAATGGGTCTCATCAGTGTGGGGTTGGTCTTAATGGCAAAGCAGGTTTGAGACTAGACTAGGTAATCACCACTACTATTAAGGTTATGGTGGGTAAAAAAGTGACAAAAACCCTCCACAGTAAAGCATAAAGCAACTGTAAATATTACTGTATGTTCATTTGCATGTAAAGGTAATCCCAAGTTTTATGCTGGAGGAGAGACCACTTGTACTTCACATGTACACTCCGTATGCAAGGAAAGAGGCGATTGTGTGTTTTTTGAAACGGTATTGTGAAATGATTAGAGGAGGTGAAGAACTAAAAAATCCGTATGGCATGTTCAACGGGAAGAGACGTTTCTGAGTACGGTTCAGACGGGATCCATCATGTTTGGGAGGAGTTACACACCCACCGGCCATGTTCAATAGTAGAGGAGACAGAGGATTTTTGTTTTACCCGGGACAGCCTCTATATTGCAGGCATTGCCACACTTATGGACATACAAAGGAGGGTTGCACGAAAACGGGAATTGTGTGCCGTAATTGCGGGGAAGAGGGACATACTGCAGCCAACTGTGGTGTCCCTAAGAGATGCCATCTTTGCGGAGAGGAAGGACACTTGGCACGGCAGTGCACTAAAAGGACATATGCCCAGACAGCTAAAGGGGACAGTGTGCTAGAAGAAGAGGAAGAGACAGTTGAGGGTCAGGGAATTTTTGAGATGGAGAGTTCCCAAGAGGGAGGGCTTGATCCGGCTATAACAGCAATGTATGAGGAGGATTTAAGAAGAGAAGAAAGGGTAGAAAGTGGCCCAATAGAGGGTTTGGCGGGTTCTATAAGTGATATCGTGGAGAAAAAAGAGGAAGATTTCTTCCTGGACTCCTTGGCCCAGAAACTGGAGGTGGGGGGAGGGGAGGAGACGGGAACAGTGCATCAGAAAGATGCGGGGGAGGGGGAAATACGGTCATTGAGTGTGGTGGAACCTAGCTGGGCAGAAAGTATGGAGTTTCAAGATGCACAGAGGGGGAGGGAAGGTCCCCAAGATGTCTTGGAGGAGGAAATGGAAATAGGAGGGAAAAAAGCTCAAAAGCGTAAAAATCTGCAAGGGATAGAAACAAAGGAAGATAAGGATAGCCAGAGTAAAGGGGAGCCTAGAGAGGAAGGTGTAGAGGGTAAAGTTGTAAAAGTATCAGGGAAAGTAACCCTAAAAGTGAAGATGGAACATTTTGAAGACGCAGTGGGAGATGTTCTGTTTTGGGTTGGTATTTTTCGGAAGCAGCATGGGGGGAGTAGTGAGGAACAGATAATAGAAAGATTAGAAAAACTGATGTACCAAAGAAAACAGCTGACAAAAGAGCAGTATGAAGAATTAAAAAAGGAGCATGTACAGTGGGTTAAAATAAAAGAGGCTAGGGGAGAGGTGAGAGAGAAGGAGAGAAGTGAGGGCAATAGCTCGTCCTCACAAAGCCAGATAAGCGTGGAGGGAACTAAAATACAGAGAAGTGTAAGTGCAGTAAGTGGGAATGAAAGTGATGGAAAGGCAGGCCAACAGAGTGGGGGTGAAGGGGGAGAGATTAGGGAAAGTAAAGGGGGAAAAGGAGAAAAGGCAGGCCTTAGTGGAAGAACAAAAGTAAGTTATGAAAGCGAGAGAGAAAGGAAGGCGAGGGAGTGGCATGTAAAAGAGGTGATAAATAATATAAATAAAGAGGCAGGTGACTTAGGGTTAAATGTTTCAAAAACGGGATGGCTGAAAGTACAGTTCCCAAAAGCAGAGGTGTCTAAAGAGGAAGTAAGAAAATTAGGAATACAATGTAGTACGTATCATATCCGTGAGGCGTTAGAGAAATTGCTGGGACACGTGAAGTAATTAGATGCAATGTTAAATGTCCTGTGGAAAGTACGAAAAGTCGCGAGTAGAAATGGGAAGTAACCATATTTTTTTGTATTGAGTGTGTTTGGTAGTAGATGCACAGATGATGCCTTGGAATGTGTTGTTTTGTTTGGCTTTTTAGAATGGTTTTGTGCCTTTGGGTTGGTTTTTGTCTTGGCAATATAAGGATTGTATAGTGATGTTTTCGGTTTATTATTTTCTGTAAAATGATACTAAATGGTTGTTAATATGTGAACCGTAAAAAAAAAAAAAAAAATGTCTGTGAGTGGGTTTAATGGCTTTGCATCTCATCCCAGCCTCTGTCTAAAAGCTGTGTTTAAAACAGCATGCATTGGCTTGAGGATTGGCTTGTGTAATACGAGCTTGAGACAAAAGGTGGCACTGAGTGCTCATTTGCATGTCATTTCCCAGAATCCCTTGCTGCAGTGGAAGCGCTGTATGCTGGGTGACAATGGGGAAAGACAGGGTTGCAGACCTGTCTAAGACATGCAAATGAACATACAGTAATATTTACAGTTGCTATATATATATACATATATGTACCCCTCAGTTTTATACAGTCATGGTGTTCATCATGTGTGGGACGCAGAGCCCAGAACCTAATGTCATGTTAGCATCAGAAAGTCACAGTAATAACTCAGCACTCACCCATGTAACACCTTCTCTGGTAGCTCTCTGTCTGTGTCTCTATCTACCTTTCTGTCTCCTGCATGACCAGGGAGGCTGCGAGGGACCCCCTCCCCCTCCGAACCGGTACCCACATATAACAGACGAGTAATGACAGACTCAGTTTGGAGGTATAAAAGGCCGCGGCTTTGTTTATTAACAATCATAATACTGGAGTAAGCGCTAGTCCAAGCCAGAGTGGGGTCAGAGGGTCAGCCAGGCCTTGGCCTGCTGCCCCCGTACCCGGCCGACCCCTAAAGAGCCGGCCGTTGTCGCGAGTGGGTTCCCGGGTGTCACGTTAGCTTGACCCCGCCCAATCGCTCCTACCCCCGGGCGACGCCCGCCCCGAGCCCATCTGGCAAGGACAAGCACTTACCCCCGAACTGCCGCCACTCACGGCTCTATTTAAACCTCCTTAAATTAGACCGTGCCGCCAACCCCGCAAGGACCCTCTCCAGCCCCTCCTGCAAATCGTTATTGAACAAGTCCGCCCCTATCTCGGATAAGTGTGTGCCGTCGGCCCGGAACAGGCCGGTTGACTTGTAGTCAAACTCGTGATGGGTGATCTGCCATCCCCCACACTGCATCACAAACTTCCCCACCATCTTGTTCAGTTTGACCCGCGGTCGGTCGATGGCCCCTCCACACTCTCCTGCACAATATGTCCGACCAAACGATCTGTACTTCTGGCCAACTGGTGAGTATGAGGGCCAGGTCGTGTTTTATTGAATTAACCAGCTTGAAGTAGCGTCGAGCGGCCAGGTCGTTGCCCCCGACGTGGAGGAGCAAGATCTGCGGCGCCCTCCTATCCCTGCCCATCACCATTAGCCGCGGGAGCAACTGAGCCCACCGCAGCCCCCAACCTCCCCCCCATACCACATTTGCCTCCTCCGTTCGCAACCCGAGGTTAGCCCCGCATGGGCGTTTGACAGCCCGCTTCTCTGCCCAGTGTATAAGCGAGTCTCCGATTATCCAAGTGGGTGCGGCGTCTGTGAAGGTATAAAGAGGATGAGGGGGTTTATCCAAGCACGCTAAATCCCAGATAATGCGGGCCTGATATAGGACCGGTATCTGTTAGACTTCCATCGCCCTATCTTTTGTATCGCAGCTACTGACAGCCCCGCGCGTGATGCCTCCGTTGCCGCCCCAATCCGGAACGAATGTGTCCCGTATTGTGCCTCTTCGAGGCCCTCGTGTCTTAGGCACATGCGGAAAACCCGCATGTACTGGAATCTAGATAACGGTACCCCGTCTGCGTGAAGGAGCAGGGGACCCTGACCGTCTGGCCTGCATGCCAAGTATTCCCTGAGCGTGCTCACTGGGCAAAATTTAGTCCCTGGTAGCCCTAGCAAAGATATCCACGCTCCCCTCCCCCGCTGGTCTGTTTTTGACCTTTTCACGTGTAGTTTGACCCACCCTTCCCCTAAGACTATGTCCTCAAACTGCATCCCTCCCTCGCCCTTGCGCGACGCGCACACCAACTCCCCAGCTCGCAGTGCTGCGAAGAAAGCCAATGCAAACGTCAGCCGGAAAAGTTTCGCCTCGAACCCCGATAGGCACACTCTGTCTGTGGCCTGCATTAAACCTTCTAATATCGCTGGTGTCACTGGCCGTCTGCTGTCATTTGTCGCCGTCCCCTTTGTTAAACCCGCTAGGACCCTTTTGATGATAAACGCCTTCGTTGGGTCCCCCTTGCCTTCTAGCTGCAAAAAGAAGGAGACTCCTGTCACTTTTTTCCCTATGGATCCTCCCGCTAAAACCCTTGCCCTTAAGTTTAGGACAAATGATAGCAAGGTCCCGACTCCCAATACGTCGAGACCCAATTCCCCTGCCAGACTTTGATAATCGCGCCACGCTGCCGAATAGGCCCGCCACGTACCCGGAGCCAGCGATGATCGTACCAACGAGGTCACTGGGTCGTCGCCAGCACCCAAAGGTCTGCAGGGCATGGACTGCCGATTAGGTCCGCCTCGGGGGCCAGTCTCCGAAACAGCGCCATCTGTAACCGGGATAAGGCATCAGCAATGTTATTCGCCACCCCCGGGACATGTCGAGCCTTGAACGCTATGTTCAATTGCAAGCATGCCAGTACGAAACAGCGCAGAAGGGACAGCACCGGCGGGGAGCGTGAGCCGAAATTGTTCACGGCTTCCACTACACCCATGTTGTCTGTCCAAAAAATTACTTGCTTATTCGCGAATAAGTGACCCCACAGGCGCACTGCGACGAGCAAGGGAAATAGTTCCAAGAACGCCAAGTTCTTAATGAGCGGCGTCCCCCGCCAGTGGGGAGGCCACCGCTCCGCGCACCATGCCCCACCGAAGTAGGCCCCAAAACCGACTGACCCTGAGGCGTCTGTAAACAACTGCAACTCTGTGTTGTTGGATGGGGGACCTCGCCACAAGGTTCTGCCGTTATAATCCTTTAAAAAACGCAGCCACACCGTCAAGTCCTTTCGGATTTCGGCGGTGATGCGGATGAAGTGGTTGGGTCGTCTCACCCCGACCGTTGCTGCGGAGAGGCGCCTGGCGAAAACCCTCCCGGCCGGCATTACGCGCGCAGCAAATACTAAGTGGCCTAGCAGCGCCTGGAAGTGCCTCAATGATGTTTTCTTGAGAGCTATGAATTCGCGGAGAAGCCTGCTGAGGGCGACCAGCTTCTCCGGAGGGAGCCTGTACTCCATCGCCTCAGAGTCGATTTCTATGCCCAAAAAGGTAAGAGTGGTTGTTGGCCGCACCGTCTTCTCGTCGGCCAAAGGAACGCCGAACTCCCGCGCCAGGGCTGAAAATTCGAACAGCCACCTAGCGCATAAGTCCGAAACCCTGGGGCCAACAAAAAGGAAGTCGTCCAAGTAGTGCATGACCCCCGCTGCCTGCACCCTCTTCCGGGCCACCCATTCTAGGAAGGTGCTAAATGTCTCGAAATAAAAACAAGAAAGCGCCCCTCCCTTTGGTAAGCATAAGTCTATGTAGTACTGACCTTCGAGCATGCAGCCTAGCAAATGAAAGCACTCGGGGTGGACTGGCAAGTGTCTGAAGGCCGATTTGATGTCGGCTTTTGACATTAGAGCCCCTTCTCCCATCCTTTCCACCAGCGCTGCGGCTTGATCGAAGTTCGCGTAAGACACCGAACTCAACTCCCTGTCAATGCCGTCGTTTACCGACGACCCCTCGGGGTAGGATAGGTGTTGTATCAACCTATACTCCCCAGCCTCTTTTTTTGGGGACCACTCCCAATGGGGAAATCCTGAGATTAGGCAAGGGAGGGGACTCGAAGGGGCCAGCCATCCTTCCCAATTGGACTTCCTTCCAGACCTTTTCCCTAGCTACGTCACCGTGTGTCCTGACCGATTTCAAGTTCCGACTAAACTCAGATCCCGCTTGATATTCAAACGGGATCCTAAACCCCTCCTTAAACCCAGCTAAGAGTAGCTGGGCTGCTTCCCTATTGGGATACCTTGCTAGCCACGGTGCCAAATTGGCGACGATTATTGGTGTCGCTGCCCTCGCGTCCAAACGTCCGCCCTGCGCCCCTCCCCCTGCGACCGCCCTTCTTAAAACACTTTGCCTGGGCGTGGCGGCCGCCGCAAAAGGAGCAGATGTGTTGGAAACGGCAGTTGTCGTACGTGCAGTTGGACTGGTTAAACGGCCAACAGACGCCCGAGTTGGTGCGCAGCGACTGGCTAGTCCCTGGTACGTTATTCCGCCATGTCCCCCTACCTCCGGTGCCGCACCTTCGAAAGGAATCTGCCCCGCCCCCAGACACAAACTGCAGATACAGGTTGACGTCCTTGACGTTCCATGGTATCACCACCTCTTGGGCCTTTATTGATTGCCTAAAGCACCGGTCATATGTCCACCAACCCGTTCCCCCGTAAGTGTGGTGTGCTTCCTCGATCATGTCGTGATACGTAAAGAGCGATGCGCACGCCTGGGGATCCTTCTCCCCAATTACTCCAGCCAGGATAACAAATGCCTTCGACCAATTGCGAAAGGTGTGTGGGAAAAGCCTCTTTTCCACATCCACCTTCTTCGCTTCCCCCGTCTTTGAGGACGCGGCCAACGCCTCCCTGTAGCCTGGTAGCAGAGATAATATATCTACGTACTCCCCGGCCCATATCTTGTCCTTCACCTCTTTCAGCAAGTGCAAGCCCACTGAGCTAGGTCTGGATGTATAAGAGACCTTATATGCCGCATCGGGCATCCTCTTATCCTTGGCTAGCTCCTCTGAGGCGGGTGCCGCCTGAGGGAGGGGGAGCATGGAGGATGGTGAGTCCACTTGCCCGGCCTGCCCACCGGCCCCTAGAGGTGTGTTGTTAACCGCCTGCGGGGGAACCGCGGCCACTGCCGCTGCTGGAACTACAGGTGTCGCTACCGCTGGCGCCGCCCCCAATGCTAGCGCTACGACTGTCGCTATAGCTGGAGCTATCGCCGCTGCTGATGCGATTAGCGTTGCTAGAACTGGCGCTGCGCTTATCGCTGGTGTCACTACTGCTGGTGACTCTGCCGGTGCATGAGCATCAACAGCTGCCTCTGGAACCAGCCTTCTTCCTTGCTTCGCGCGTCAGCCTGCAGTTGTATGATTTTGTCTACGAAGTACATTCTGATTGATGCGCTAAGTGTCGCGGGAGTGTGATTTCAATTTGCGTGATTTAACTATGTGTTCCGTCTACTGGGTTTTCTGTGAGTATGGGAAGTATCGAGGGTCGACGGAGGCGGATCCGATCCGGATGAAAACTGAATTGCTACTCGCACGAGGTACCGAAACTGACTGAAAGAAACATGAATTGATATGTTATCATCGATACATGGGACCTCCTGCTAACCGAAGAAGGGGCGTTAGGCCTGCTATTTGCAACCGCCCCTTTACCCCCTTCCCGCATGCATATTTGCTATACCAGCATATTTTCCTGATCGTGCCCAGTCAGGGAGTGGGATTACCCGCACCATCCCTGGCCATGCGCTGAACAGGAAGTGGGATCACACACACCAAACCCGGTGGCATGCGGCCCTGTGCTGAACAGTGAGTGGGGGGTTACCCGTCCATAGCAGGGCCATGTGCTGAACAGGAAGTGGGGTTACCCATACAATAGCAGGGCCGTGTGTTAAACAGGAACTGGGATTACCCATACAACCGCAGGGCCGTATATTAAACAGGAAATGGGATTACCCATACAACCGCAGGGCCGTATATTAAACAGGAAATGGGATTACCCATACGATAGAGGGAGCCAAGTGCTGAACAGGAAGAGGGATTACCCATGCCCTAACATGGCCTGCGCTGAACAGGAAGTGAAATTAACCCCTACACGCGTTATACCTCTGCCTGCAGCATAACGCACCGTATACCCCACGTCGTCCTGAATGTAGCATGTAACGCTGAACCAATACAGCACATGACCCCCAAAGGCAGTATATACACACACCATATGCTCCACGCAACGGCCGAAGCCAAGCATGCAGCATATACGCCATATAATCCAAACCCGTCATGTAACCGCGCATGTGGTCTATACACATTATATTCAGAACCCAGCACGTAACCGTGATCGCAGTGTATGCCATATAATCCAAATACAGCACGCCACCACCACTGCGGTACCGTATACACCCCTGTAACCCAAATACCGCACATTATAACACTGACTGTAGCATATATACCCGTTATAATCCAATACGGCGCGTAACCTTGAATGCAGTATATCCACTATACCCGCCATGTAACCCACTTAAAGCACATTATAACACTGAATGCAGCATATATACACCTTATACTCCACATGCCGCACGTAACCGTGAATGCAGTATATACTCTATAAACGACCTTATAACCCTGAATGCAGCATATATACACTTTATAATCCACATACAGCACTTACCCTGAATGCGGTATATACACTATGTACGCCATGTAACCCAATTACAGCACATTACAACACTGAATGCAGCATAAATACATAGGGTGACCAGATTTCGAAAATGAAAAACCGGGACACCTTAAAAAATAATTTATTAAACAAATTACATCACGTGACACCCCCTGTTGCCATGACAACAAGACACTCTGATGCCCCTGCAGTGTTAGTGTGTATAGAGGTGGGGGCTTTGCTTGGGCCCTTCAACTCTTACAGCCAGGGCATTATTGGCCAGGAATGCCCAGTTCGGAGGGGATTACTACTTCAAAATGTATTTGATTCGTAACAACATCAAAAAACTCTAATACCAATAACTAACAACCACAGACAATGGTAATCTAAACCGTCAAATAAAATGTCTACGGCCCTTGTTCAAGCATGTTTGCGGTACTTACCAGATAAATCAGTGCCTGCAATCCACGACTGTATCCGCCTCTCCGAGCGTCTGAAAGCAATCCAGCGTTCCTGGTGTGTGGCTGAAGAGGTAGGGTGACCAGATTTTGAAAATGAAAAACCGGGACATTTTTTTTTTACATAACAGTTTATTTATTGTAGTACACTTATACTTACGACCATTAGTCTTTGTTACATAGTTGTGTGTGTGTGTGTTGACCTCACTAATCGAACAAAAAAAACCCAGATGTGAATGATTCTGAACCCCTTAACCAGTGTCTGGATGCCCCCTCTTCACAATTTCTAAAGCAGCTGGGATCTTACCTGATCCGCAGTCCCTCAAGGTACTATACTGGAGGGGAGGTGTTCCCTACCTGTCTTTCGAGGTCTCCCGTGTGAAACTTGAGTCAGATCTGGAAGAAAGAAGGGTAGGTTACTTCGGTGTAGGTATACGGCAGTTAAAATAAGACAGGGAGGGTGAGAGACAGAGAGAGAGAGGGTGAGAGATACAGAGAGAGACAGAGAGAGACAGAGAGAGACAGAGAGAGACAGAGAGAGACAGAGACAGAGAGGGTGAGAGAGACAGAGACAGAGAGGGTGAGAGAGACAGAGAGAGGGTGAGAGAGAGAGGGTGAGAGAGACAGAGAGAGGGTGAGAGAGACAGAGAGTGGGTGAGAGAGACAGAGAGTGGGTGAGAGAGACAGAGAGTGGGTGAGAGAGACAGAGAGTGGGTGAGAGAGACAGAGAGTGGGTGAGAGAGACAGAGAGTGGGTGAGAGAGACAGAGAGTGGGTGAGAGAGACAGAGAGTGGGTGAGAGAGACAGAGAGTGGGTGAGAGAGACAGAGTGGGTGACAGAGAGAGAGAGGGTGACAGAGAGAGAGAGGGTGACAGAGAGAGAGAGGGTGACAGAGAGAGAGAGGGTGACAGAGAGAGAGAGGGTGACAGAGAGAGAGAGAGGGTGACAGAGAGAGAGAGGGTGACAGAGAGAGAGAGGGTGACAGAGACAGAGAGAGGGTGACAGAGACAGAGAGAGGGTGACAGAGACAGAGAGAGGGTGACAGAGACAGAGAGAGGGTGACAGAGACAGAGAGAGGGTGACAGAGACAGAGAGAGGGTGACAGAGAGAGAGAGGCAGACAGAGAGAGAGTGAGAGAGACAGAGAGAGGGTGAGAGAGACAGAGAGAGGGTGAGAGAGACAGAGAGAGGGTGAGAGAGACAGAGAGAGGGTGAGAGAGACAGAGAGAGGGTGAGAGAGACAGAGAGAGGGTGAGAGAGACAGAGGGTGAGAGAGACAGACAGAGGGTGAGAGAGACAGAGGGTGAGAGAGACAGAGGGTGAGAGAGACAGAGGGTGAGAGAGAGAGAGAGAGAGAGAGAGAGAGAGACAGAGGGTGACAAAGAGAGAGAGGGTGACAGAGAGAGAGCGTGACAGAGAGAGAGAGCGTGACAGAGAGAGAGAGCGTGACAGAGAGAGAGAGCGTGACAGAGAGAGAGAGCGTGACAGAGAGAGAGAGAGAGCGTGACAGAGAGAGAGAGCGTGACATAGAGAGAGAGCGTGACAGAGAGAGAGAGCGTGACACAGAGAGAGAGGGTGACACAGAGAGAGAGGGTGACACAGAGAGAGAGAGAGGGTGACACAGAGAGAGAGAGAGGGTGACACAGAGAGAGAGAGAGGGTGACACAGAGAGAGAGAGGGTGACACAGAGAGAGAGAGAGGGTGTGACACAGAGAGAGAGAGAGGGGGTGACACAGAGAGAGAGAGAGGGGGTGACACAGAGAGAGAGAGAGGGGGTGACACAGAGAGAGAGAGAGAGAGAGAGAGAGGGGGTGACACAGAGAGAGAGAAAGGGTGACACAGAGAGAGAGAGAGGGTGACACAGAGAGAGAGAGAGGGTGACACAGAGAGAGAGAGAGGGTGACACAGAGAGAGAGAGAGGGTGACACAGAGAGAGAGAGAGGATGACACAGAGAGAGAGAGAGAGAGAGGATGACACAGAGATAGAGAGGGTGACAGAGAGAGAGAGAGAGGGTGACAGAGAGAGAGAGGGTGACAGAGAGAGAGAGAGAAGGTGACACAGAGAGAGAGAGGGTGTGACACAGAGAGAGAGAGAGGGGGTGACACAGAGAGAGAGAGAGAGGGTGACACAGAGAGAGAGAGTGGGTGACACAGAGAGAGAGAGAGGGTGTGACACAGAGAGAGAGAGAGGGGGTGACACAGAGAGAGAGAGAGAGGGTGACACAGAGAGAGAGAGGGTGACACAGAGAGAGAGAGAGAGGGGGTGACACAGAGAGAGAGAGAGAGAGAGAGAGAGAGAGAGAGAGAGAGAGAGAGAGAGGGTGACACAGAGAGAGAGAGAGGGTGACACAGAGAGAGAGAGAGAGGGTGACACAGAGAGAGAGAGAGGGTGACACAGAGAGAGAGAGAGGATGACACAGAGAGAGAGAGAGAGGATGACACAGAGAGAGAGAGAGGATGACACAGAGATAGAGAGGGTGACAGAGAGAGATAGAGGGTGACACAGAGAGAGAGGGTGACACAGAGAGAGAGAGAGAGGGTGACACAGAGAGAGAGAGAGGGTGACACAGAGAGAGAGAGAGGATGACACAGAGAGAGAGAGAGGATGACACAGAGATAGAGAGGGTGACAGAGAGAGAGAGAGAGAGAGAGGGTGACAGCGAGAGAGAGGGTGACAGAGAGAGAGAGAGAAGGTGACAGAGGGTGAGAGAGACAGAGGGTGAGAGAGACAGAGACAGAGAGAGAGAGGGACAGAAAGGGAGAGGGACAGAGAGGGAGAGGGACAGAGAGGGAGAGGGTGAGAGGGTGAGGGTGAGAGGGGGAGGGAGAGAGGGGGAGGGAGAGGGGGAGACAGACACGGGTACACACACACACACACTGGTACACACACACACACACACACACACACTGGTACACACACACACACTGGTACACACACACACACACACACACTGGTACACACACACACACTGGTACACACACACACACTGGTACACACACACACACACACACACTGGTACACACACACACACACACACACACACACACACACACACACACACACACACACACACTGGTACACACACACTGGTACACACACACACACACACACACACTGGTACACACACACACACTGGTACACACACACACACACTGGTACACACACACTGGTACACACACACACACACTGGTACACACACACACACACTGGTACACACACACACTGGTACACACACACACTGGTACACACACACTGGTACACTGGTACACACACACACACACACACATACACACACACACACACACACACACACACACACACACACACACTGGTACATACACACACACTGGTACACACACACACTGGTACACACACACACACACACACACACACACACACACACACACACACACACACACACACACACAGACTGGAGTACAGAGGCAGCCACGAGCAGGTGGCTCTCCGCCTCCCCCTGCACCCACCCCCGCGCCCATCTCCCGCACCTAGGGGGGGGGGGGGATAGGAGCGCCGGGACACAAAGGTAAACTGCCGCCGCCCCCCCTCCCCCGGAGGGCAGCCACGGGCTCCCGGGGCAGAATGGGGGAACACCGCGCAGCCACCACTGCCAGCCCCTGCGCCCATCTCCCGAACCAAGGGGACGGGGGGGGGGGGGGGAAGGGAGCGCCAGGACAGGGGGCAAAGGATAAAAAACCCACCTCCTATCCCCCCGGGCGGGCAGAGGGGGGGAAACACCGCGCAGAAGAGCCAGGAGCCACGTGTGCTCTGCCGCAGGAAGCGGAAGCCCCGCCCCCAGGCACCCTTCCTTCCATCCATTCCACATGCCGGTCCTTGGTGAAGGATGATGCCGGGGGGCGGGGCTTAATGCCGGGACGCTGGGGATTGGCCAACAAGGTAGGAAACTGCCGGGTGGGGGGGGGGAGGGGGTTGGCATTAAAAAAAAAAAAAATACTTACCAGCCGGGCTGCTGCAGTCTCCTCCTCCGCGCCGCCGCAGACTCGCGCACAGCGCACAGTGCACCGCAGCTTACTCGCGCACAGCGCACCGCAGCTTACTCGCGCACCGCCGGCGACAAAAAAAATTAAAATGGGGACACATTGAGGAAAATCCGGGACATTTCCGGTACACACAGAAAATCGGTACAGCTCCCGAAAAACCGGGACTGTACCGGCAAAATGGGGACGGGTGGTCACCCTATGAAGAGGTGAGGGACTCCCTCCTCTCAAACGGAAAAGAAGAGCAAAAAATAGAGTTGGAACATACCCATCATACAGGGATGAGAGAGAGAGACAGAGAATGAGAGAGAGACAGAGAATGAGAGAGAGACAGAGAATGAGAGAGAGACAGAGAATGAGAGAGAGACACAGAGAGAGAGAGACAAAAGTAATGTACTGTATAACCATTATACCGTACCCCCTAGTATTCGTGTAATCATTGTCCCACACCCCCTATTACTCACGCTTTGGCAATACTGAAATGTTCTTTTGTCATGCCAATAAAGCTGATTTGATTTGAGAGACAGAGACACACACAGAGACACAGAGAGAGACAGAGATACAGAGACACACACAGACACACAGAGAGAAACAGAGACACACACAGAGAGACAGAGACACAGAGAGAGAGACAGAGACACATAGACACACACAGAGACACAGAGACACACAGAGAGAGACAGAGACACACAGAGAGAGACAGAGACACAGAGAGAGAGAGAGAGAGAGAGAGACACGGGCCTATTTAGTAAGCGTCGATAAGGCTGCGTCTATAGTATTTCAGACGGAGGGAAGGCACACGCTGCAATACACTTGCTGAAGTCTGAGCTTTTTTATGGCTTTGCAGGGTATGCTTCGGGCGCGATTTGGGGGCGTGGCAATGAATATTTGGAGGCGTGGCAATAACGTTCCGGCGCGGACGTCACTTCCCTACCTCACATCCCGATCCACCGGCATTTTTTCAGATGCAGCATCTGAAGCACTGTGCAGACAAGAAGAAAAATGCACACAATGCGCACCAGAGATTAAAATATAGTAAATTATTTATTAATAAAACAAGAAATAACCGTGGGGGATCCAACCCCACCTCAGTACATATGCGTCACAGATCCGGGTTCGGTTACAGAGTGACCTGACGTGTCACGACAGGTCACTCTGCGCGTATTCTGACAGGCTGAGACGGCGTTTGCAGGTAGGAATTTATATATACACTATATCTTCATCTCCTTCATAGTAATGACATTAAAAACACATTTATTCACAGAATTAAGTAGTCACTGTGTGGGATTAGTTTAAGATTTATTTATTAGATAATTTATCACTATGTAACACACTTTAAATCACAAATAAATAGGTATCACATTATTGCAATGTATTCAGTTGTAAGATATTAATGTTATTTGTAACACACAGTAGATTAGAAACATCACAATAATTAAGTATTAAATGTAATATTTATTGATCCCTGTAGCACTATTACAATTTGTTGGCATGGTAATCTATAACAGGGGAGCGCAAACTTCTGAAGCTGCGTCCCCCTGCCTGGCCTCCCCCGGTCTTGCGCCCCCTCTCCTACCTGCCAGCACACTCCGGGGTCGAGTGACGTCACATGACCCCGCGGTGTCATTTGATGCCGCGTTGCCATGGAGACGTGTCTGAATCCCGGTCAGTGTTACTGTTGCAGAGGCCTCACGTGATCCCCGGCATTTCATTTAAATGCCTTGGGGAGGAGCGCGGGACCTCTGCACCCGCCCCCCCAGACAAATCTCCCGCCCCCCAGTTCACGCACCGCTAACCTATAACATTATGTGTGTGTAAATATATATATACACATATACACACACATATATATATGTATATATATATATATATATATATATACATATATATATCTTCTTCTCTCCGAAGAAGACCGTTTTATATGTATGTATGTATGTGTGTGTGTGTAAATAGATGTATGTGTGTGTGTATATATATATATATATATATATTATATATATATATATATATATATATATATATATATATATATACATACGTATGTGTGTATATATATATATATATGTGTGTGTGTGTGTGTCATACAAGAATCTATTACTGTATTATCTAAAATCAGTAACACATGTGATCTATTATGCCATTACCAATTGGACTGTAGGACTATAAAACCATTACGAGTGAGTTGTAGCATTATCCCCTGATGAAATCGGCCGTGTGCTGAAGAAACGCGTAGGTACTTTGTTCTCGTTATTGCCACACTATCCGTCTTGACGCCGGGAAGGGAAGTTGGTACGCAACCAAGACGAGACACCGGAATTACAGAGTGGAATCACAACTGCATACTACAGATTGCCGGAGGACCACACTGCGAGGGCCGCAGCCTATCGAGTTTCCCGGTCATCGTCCAAAGTCTGGAGCTGCGGATTGACCACCGGATTACCACGGAGCCCGAGCCTGTCTCACACAATGCTTTTACCAAACGGGCGTTTGTGAGTTTGTTATTTTTATCTTGTCCAGGAAATGAAATTGTTAAACCAAATTTACACATGGAGCGGGCGCTTTCTCTTCTTTTTGTTTTGTTTAGATATCTATCGAGGAGGTGGTTGTTTCCCCGAAGAGAGCTGCCAGGGCTCCAGAGGACGCCCGAATTGGATCCTTTTATGATTGAGTTATAACATAGCTATTAGAGCTAGTTTTCTGGACTTTTATTGTGTTTAGGCATAGTGTTTATTATTATTATATTACAGCTACTTTTTAGTAATTGCACTGTTATTAATTCTGGCCACTATTTCTCACTGCCATTATAATCTCTCTCTAGCGACAACCAGATTGCTATATCAGCTATATTATTTATTGGTTATACCAGGGGAGCACAAACTTTTGCAGCTCGCCCCCCTGCCTTCCCTCTGTTGGTGCTCGCGCCCCCCCCCCCCTTACCTTGATGCGGCGTTACGTGACCTGCAGCGGCATTTGACGAGGGTGACGTCACATGACCCCGCGGCGTAATTTAACACCGCGTTGCCATGGACACGAGTGACGCCGGCAGAGTCAAGGTAAGTAATAGCATTGCAGAGGCCTCACGTGATCCCCCGGCATTTAATTTTAATGCCTCGAGGAAGTGCGCGGGGCCTCTGCAACCGCCCGCGCCAACCCCCCCCCCCCCGAAAATTCTCCCCCCCCCCACTTTGCGCACCTCTGGGTTATACCATATATATATATATATATATATATATATATATATATATATTGTGACAGAAACCAGGGGATGGTAATAAATTCCGTATATAGGGCTCCCAGGATACTAGACAGTTTCTATCCTGTTTGGCCTGGGAGTGCAGCCTTATAATACATACACTCCATCCCACAGTTTGGCAAGCGCTGGAACTGAGGGATGAGAGATCCAGACCAGAGTTTGTCTGCTGCCTGATTTCTGTCACCTGTCATGCTAATTAGGAATCAGGTATGAAAGACTGATTTCCTGTTTGCTCTGGGCTCCCCACAAGAGCCAGGAGGCTGGAAGGCTGCTGAACTACAGAGGGGAGAAGCCTCTTCCCCAAACAGGTTCAATCTTTCTGTTCATTTGTGTAAGACTGCAAAAGTACCGTGTTTTGATGTTGGAAGTGGAAAAGCCACTTCCAACCCTGAGTCAGGGATATCTAAGTTAAGTTATCGCTCAGGTGAGCAGCTTTTGTTTTGATCTGTTTTCTGTTGTATGCACTGTGGCAGTCTCAGTGCCTGGGACTGAATAAACCAGGCATAGCCTGTTTAAAGGAACAGTACGTGACGCCTCATCATTTAACCTACCCTAAAAGACCGTGTTCTAAACAGTCCCGGACAAACGACGGAGCCCCGGAGTAAGCCGTTTGTCACATATGGTGGAGAATGCGGGCAGAGCACTAGGGGGTCTGCGGGTTGAAGAACTTTGAAAAAAAAAAAAAAAAAAAAAAAAAGTTTTTTCATCCTCTGCAAAGAAGATGGAAGACGTGGTGGGTGCGCTGGTACGCAATGTCGCTGCCCAGAAAGACGTGAATGAAACCCAGCAACAGCTGTTAATAGCCCAGCAAGAAACTAATGCAAACCAGCAGCAGACGAATGCAGCCCAGCAACAGCTGCTAATAGCCCAGCAAGAGATTAATGCCAACCAGCAACAGGCGAATGCCAACCAGCAACAGGCGAATGCAAACCAGCAACAGACGAATGAAGCCCTGCAAAACGCGAATGCAAACCAACAAGAGACAAACCGCTTGCTGAGAGAGGAGCAACAGCGGTTCGCTCAGGGCTTACAGCAGGAACTCGAGATCCTGAGGGGGACTATCAGTAACCTTCCACTGGCAGCGGCAGCCCCAGTTCCGAAAATGACCAGGGCAAGCCACTACCTTCAGAAGATGGGACCCTCGGATGATGTGGAAGCCTATCTTCTCACGTTTGAACGCACGGCACAGAGAGAGGGATGGCCAGAAGCTGAGTGGGCTGGTCTAATCGCACCCTTCCTAAGCGGCGAACCCCAGAAGGCTTACTTTGATCTAGAGCCAGCCGAAGCTAACGTCTATGCAAAATTGAAGTTCGAGATCCTCGCCCGCCTCGGCGTAACCACGGCTGTTCGCGCCCAAAGGTTTCACGCATGGTCCTTCACGATGGATAAAGCCACCCGAAGCCAGATGTATGACCTCATCCACCTCGCCCGGAAGTGGCTACAACCCGAGATCAACTCAGCCAGCCACATCGTGGAACGGTTGGTCATGGACCAGTTCTTGAGGAAACTTCCCTCTGCCTTACGCCGTTGGGTCAGTCGGAGTGACCCCCACAATGCGGATGAGCTTGTGGCCCTCGTAGAAAGGTACAATGCAGCAGAAGAGCACCCGCAACCCACAGTCGTGGAGCAACCCCACTACCCGAGGTTCCAGGACTCTTCCAGAGACGGTAAAAGGGTACCGGGGTTAAGGGGCGCTGAAGAGCGGCGACCACCTTCACGCAGCACCAGCAACAGTGGTTCGCACACTAAGGGCAATAGCCAACATGGGGAGCCGGGAAAAGGCTCTAAGTGGGACACAGACTATGTACCTAAATGTGTAAATTGTCATGAGAGGGGCCACACAGCAAAAATCTGCCCACTAAATGATGAGCCCATGCAATGCAACAGCGTGGAACCTTATTCGCTGTTGTCCCAATGTATGGGCCCTAGCCCAGAGGACCCCTTGAATAACCATCTGTGGGCATTTGTAAAGGTTAATGGTAAGAGGGTTCGGGCACTTCTTGACTCTGGGAGCATGGTCACACTAGTGTCCGAATACCTCTTGCCCATTAAGAAGAAACAGGGAAACAGTTCACAAAGAGTGGCAATTTGTTGTATACATGGGGATAATCATGAATATTCCACTGTTGATGTTTTTTTTGAAACAGAGTTTGGTTCTTTAGATTTCAAGGTGGGTATTGTACCCAAACTGGCACATGATGTGTTAATAGGGACTGACTTTCCCCATTTTCTAAAAAATGTGGTCCCCCGCTCAGAATAGCGCCCAGAGTTCAATAGCGGACCATAACGAAGTATTAGAAGAAACAAATCCTTTCCCTTTTTCAGAAATGGAGGTTGACGAGGGCCCAAATAAGAAGGGGGAAAAGGAGGAGTGCTGTAAAATTCCCTTCCCCATCACTACTTTGGTAGGGAATACCCCAAATCAAGATGTTGAGCAGACACTTACCACCCCAGAACCGGATAAGACCCTCGCTGACCTAGAGGTCAGTCCTGGGAGTTTTAAGAAGGCCCAGTGGGAGGACCCCACATTAGCGGTAGCAAGGGTAAATATACGGGACCAGAATAGTACTCCTGGCCAACCAGATAGGTCACTTGCTTACCCCTACTTCGAGGTAGAGAACGACCTAGTATATCGGGTTGATAAAAGGAAATCAGTTACAACTAAACAATTGTTGGTATCACGGACATTCCGTAACGTAGTATTACACCTCGCACATAGTCATCCATTGGGGGGACACCTAGGGGTGGAAAAGACAAAAGAAAAGGTTCTCCGAAGCTTCTATTGGCCTGGGGTTCTGGCAGAAATTACGAATTATTGTTCCTCATGCCCAGAATGTCAGATCACCGCCCCGTTCAAGGCGTACCGCAGCCCATTGGTACCCCTTCCCATAATAGAGGTACCATTTGACCGGATTGCTATGGATCTAGTAGGACCCCTAATAAAGTCTGCTAGGGGACATCAGCATATATTGGTAATATTAGATTATGCCACCCGATATCCGGAGGCAGTTCCCCTACGTAGCACCTCAGCTAAAAACATAGCAAAAGAGTTAGTAGTTCTGTTTTCCCGGGTCGGGATTCCTAAAGAGATTCTATCTGACCAGGGAACACCATTTATGTCCCAAGTAACGAAAGAGCTATGTAAACTCCTAAAAATCAAGCATCTCAGAACCTCAGTCTATCATCCACAAACAGATGGTTTAGTGGAAAGGTTCAATAAAACCTTAAAGAGCATGTTACGGCGGGCGGTTGATAAAGATGGGAAAAACTGGGATTGTTTGTTACCGTACCTGTTATTTGCCATTAGGGAAGTTCCCCAATCATCCACAGGCTTCTCCCCGTTTGAACTATTGTATGGCCGACACCCAAGGGGCTTACTGGATATAGCCAAAGAGACTTGGGAACACGAGGTTACCCCTTACAGAAGTGTAATAGAGCATGTTGCCCAGATGCAGGACCGCATTGCTGCAGTCCTACCCATAGTGAGGGAACACATGGAGAAAGCTCAAGAAGCACAGAGGAATACATATAATAAGGGTGCTAGGGTCAGAATTTTTTCTCCAGGTGATAGGGTACTAGTTCTGGTTCCCACCGTGGAGAGTAAATTCCTTGCTAAATGGCATGGGCCATATGAGGTCTTGGAAAGAGTGGGAGAAGTAAATGATAAGGTAAGACAGCCAGGTAGGAGGAAACCTGAGCAAATTTACCATATAAACCTACTCAAGCCCTGGAAAGATAGAGAAGTCTTGTTAACCCTAGTACCCCCAGATCCGTCAGAGAATCAAGAAACTGACCCAGAGGTTAGCATAGCTGAAACCCTGTCTGTTCATCAGAAACGAGAGGTTCAGAATTTAGTGAAAAGAAACAAAGAAATCTTCTCTATACGGCCAGGTAGAACTAGCGTAATTGAACATGGCCTAGTCTCTGAACCGGGGGTCCGAGTTAACCTTAAACCGTACCGAATCCCAGAGGCCAAAAGAAAGGCTATAAGTTTAGAGGTTAAAAAAATGCTAAAACTAGGTGTAATTGAGGAATCCCAAAGTGGGTGGAACAGCCCTATAGTCTTAGTCCCAAAGCCAGATGGTACAACAAGGTTTTGTAATGACTACCGGAAACTAAACGCGGTGTCAAAATTTGATACTTATCCTATGCCCAGGGTAGATGAACTTGTAGAGAGACTGGGCAAAGCCCGATATCTCACAACCCTAGACCTAACAAAAGGGTACTGGCAGGTTCCCCTCACAGAAAGGGCAAAAGAAAAGACAGCCTTCTCAACCCCAGACGGCCTCTTTCAGTATAAGGTGTTGCCTTTTGGCTTACATGGAGCTCCCGCCACATTCCAAAGAATGATGGATAAAATTTTAAAACCACATGCTCGGTATGCTGCCGCCTACCTGGATGATGTGGTAATCCATAGTGAAGATTGGCAATCCCACCTTCCAAAGGTCCAAGCTGTGCTTGACGCAGTCCGGTCTGCTGGACTAACTGCTAACCCCGCTAAATGCACTATTGGTCTGGAGGAGGCCAAGTATCTGGGATATTCTATTGGCAGAGGTTTACTCAAACCCCAAACACTCAAAGTGGAGGCGATACAAAATTGGCCAAGGCCAGTTACAAAAAAACAAGTAAGGACCTTTTTGGGGTTAATTGGGTACTATAGAAGGTTTATTCCCAATTTTGCAACTAAGGCAACCCCACTAACTGACCTCACAAAAGCAAGAGGACCGCTAATGGTAAAGTGGTCCCCCGAAACCGAACAGGCCTTTAGAAGCCTGAAAGAAGCTCTCTGTGCCCAACCAGTGTTGGTCACACCTGACTTCTCCAAAGAGTTCGTAGTCCAAACCGACGCATCTGAGGTAGGGCTGGGGGCGGTACTCTCCCAGGAGTCTCAAGGTGAGGAGCACCCCATCCTTTATTTAAGTAGGAAACTAAATCCCCAGGAGAAAAATTACTCCATAGTAGAGAAAGAGTGTCTCGCAATAAAGTGGGCTGTAGAGACGCTCAAATACTACCTGTTGGGGAGAAAATTCCGGTTGGTCACAGATCATGCACCCCTTACCTGGATGTGTCAAAACAGGGAAAAGAATGCTAGAGTGACCAGGTGGTTCCTAAGCCTACAACCCTTTAAATTTTCTGTGGAACACAGGTCAGGGCACAAACATGGCAATGCTGACGGGTTGTCAAGGATGCACTCCCTAATATCCATGGTCGCTCATCCCTCGAGGTCTGAGCTGGGGGGGAGGATATGTGACAGAAACCAGGGGATGGTAATAAATTCCGTATATAGGGCTCCCAGGATACTAGACAGTTTCTATCCTGTTTGGCCTGGGAGTGCAGCCTTATAATACATACACTCCATCCCACAGTTTGGCAAGCGCTGGAACTGAGGGATGAGAGATCCAGACCAGAGTTTGTCTGCTGCCTGATTTCTGTCACCTGTCATGCTAATTAGGAATCAGGTATGAAAGACTGATTTCCTGTTTGCTCTGGGCTCCCCACAAGAGCCAGGAGGCTGCTGAACTACAGAGGGGAGAAGCCTCTTCCCCAAACAGGTTCAATCTTTCTGTTCATTTGTGTAAGACTGCAAAAGTACCGTGTTTTGATGTTGGAAGTGGAAAAGCCACTTCCAACCCTGAGTCAGGGATATCTAAGTTAAGTTATCGCTCAGGTGAGCAGCTTTTGTTTTGATCTGTTTTCTGTTGTATGCACTGTGGCAGTCTCAGTGCCTGGGACTGAATAAACCAGGCATAGCCTGTTTAAAGGAACAGTACGTGACGCCTCATCATTTAACCTACCCTAAAAGACCGTGTTCTAAACAGTCCCGGACAAACGACGGAGCCCCGGAGTAAGCCGTTTGTCACAATATATATATATATATACACACACACACATATACACACACACACACGTGTATGTGTGTATAAAACAGACTATATATATACATATAGTATGATATATATATATACATACTATATGTGTATGTATATATATATATATATACATATATATATGTATATATATATATATATATGTATATATATATATATATATATATATATATATATATATATATATATATACGACTATTAAGGTTAAAGATAATGGTGAAATACAGGGTTGCAGACCTGTCTAAGACATGCAAATGAATATACAGGAATATTTACAGTATATATATATATATATATATGGCCACCAGAATACCAAGAAGTGATCTCCTTGAATACAAACAGAAGGAGACAAGCGACAGGGTTCCTTTGGTGGTCACATATAACCCACACCTAGGAGACCTACGCAAGATCGCCAGGAAACTACAACCCATCCTCCAGGAAGATACAAGACTGCAACAGGTCTTCCCTGAAGCACCCTTATTATCATACAGACAACCCCATAATCTCAAGAATATTATGGTGAGGAGTAAAGTATTCAGCAGTACAACTGAATGCGGGACAAAACCATGCCAGGACCCAAGATGCAAAACCTGCGCAATGCTCTACACAGCGGACACAATACAAATACCACACAAGAATCGGGAATACAAAATCAGAGGAGGGTTCACCTGTTCCTCCAGCAATGTCGTGTACCTCATCATGTGCATGAAATGCCCAGGGGGCTGCTACTACATAGGTGAGACAGGACAGGGGCTAAACAAGAGAATGAACCTGCATCGCCACAGCATCACACGCGGAACAAGAGACAGTCCTGTTGGCGAACATTTCTCTGACTCTGGCCATAAGATGAACGATCTGAGGGTTGCCATACTCAAAGGTAATCTTAAAACCCCGAAAGAGAGACGGTTGCATGAATACAAATTTATGCAACTGTTCGGGACACTTAGCAGTGGCCTAAACAGAGATCGAAATTTTATGAGTCATTACTGACACTAGCGAACTCTCTTCCCATGAGCGCTAAAGGCCATGTCTGTACATACTGTGCTATATGTATGCACACACAGCTGTCTCTCACACATACTAATACTCCTTATTTTTCCATCCATATACACCAATAGGGACCACATAGTATCCACACACACTTTTAGTTGTGCTACAAACTCTCACATTTCCACACCCACCCACACCATTTATATCCCTCTCACTCCACACACACTTTGTGTAGAGCACTGTTTATACTGTGGGCTCTCCATTCATTTTTATTCACACTGATACACATACACACTCTTTCTTCACTTGCTTTCAGTTACCCTTTGACACCTCTAGCCATAAAACACATCCACACCGGGGGAAGGAGAAGCACAGATAACATTCCAAGAGACACTGTTTTTAAGTTATCCTTGCTTCATTCATTGTAACATCGCCGGAAGAAGAGATCAGTGTATCTCGAAAGCTCGCACAAATAAAAGCATTTCGTTAGCCACAGAACGGTATCATCTATTTATTTTTTGATTATTGAAGCTCGGCTAACACAGTACTGATACCTCTACATGTATATATATATATATATATATATATATATATATATATATATATATATATATATATATATATATATGTGTTCAAATAACGGGGGGAAAAAAGGGGGGAAGGTGGGGAAAAAAACCTCGCATCTACTTTTGCAATATTAATGCCACCATAAGCCAATAAATAACTTTACATCAGTAAGAATTGGCGGTGCTCACGGGTTGTAAATAGTATGAGTGAAAAGAGAAAAAAGTAACCCGTATGGGAGCACTCAGGTATGCAGATTAACATATAGTATTTTATTTATTTGACACAGTGCAAAAAAGGATAAGTAAACAGTACATGATTAAAAACACTTAAAAAAGGCTAGGACCCCTGTCACGGGTACTACCCATAGACACAAGTGGGCAAAACTAGGGAATGACTCAAATTGTCAACCCTTAACATGAAAATGGATAGTGACTCAAGAAACACTTGGATCGGTCAGAATAAATCACAACAGCTTAATGGGTTCACAGGCACCTATACAAAGCTAAAGATAATACGTACTACACACCAATGAAGTGACTAGTCAAAATATAAATGACAATCTTAAACCATCATGAATCTGCTTGAGCATACAATTATGTAACCAATACCAACAGCACAAATTAATCACTTGAAGGAAAAAGGTGGCATGATGGGATGAAGTCACTAGATGTGTAGAGCAATGAAGTGTGTGAATAGCATGTATGGAAAATTGCCTGATGAACACCTATTAGATAACCTTGTGTGTGTTGTCAGTATCCATAATGAAAAAATAGAGTGTCACAGTCCAGAGATTAGTTGCACCAGTGCTGGGTAGCATAGTTACGTGAACATCTGTCAGGGGTCCTGCCTTGCACCCCCACTCCGACGCGTTTCGTCCAGAGACTTAGACTTGGAGTGGGGGTGCGTCGGAGTGGGGGTGCTAGGCAGGACCCCTGACAGATGTTCACGTAACTATGCTACCCAGCACTGGTGCAACTAATCTCTGGACTGTGACACTCTATTTTTTCATTATGGATACTGACAACACACACAAGGTTATCTAATAGGTGTTCATCAGGCAATTTTCCATACATGCTATTCACACACTTCATTGCTCTACACATCTAGTGACTTCATCCCATCATGCCACCTTTTTCCTTCAAGTGATTTATTTGTGCTGTTGGTATTGGTTACATAATTGTATGCTCAAGCAGATTCATGATGGTTTAAGATTGTCATTTATATTTTGACTAGTCACTTCATTGGTGTGTAGTACGTATTATCTTTAGCTTTGTATAGGTGCCTGTGAACCCATTAACCCGTTGTGATTTATTCTGACCTATCCAAGTGTTTCTTGAGTCACTATCCATTTTCATGTTAAGGGTTGACAATTTGAGTCATTCCCTAGTTTTGCCCACTTGTGTCTATGGGTAGTACCCGTGACAGGGGTCCTAGCCTTTTTTAAGTGTTTTTAATCATGTACTGTTTACTTATCCTTTTTTGCACTGTGTCAAATAAATAAAATACTATATGTTAATCTGCATACCTGAGTGCTCCCATACGGGTTACTTTTTTCTCTTTTCACTCATATATATATATATATATATTGCGCGCGCACACACACATATAACGTTTTATCCAACTTTTTCATTTATCATTTGTAGAGAAAATGAACATTGTCGCCAGAAGCGCTATTTTTTCAAAATGTAACATCTCTACTAGTGTAAAATGATACTTCATATAAAGCAGGTTATGGGACCCAGTATAAAATGACTATAATGTCTCTTATCACATCCCAGTATATGGATACTTTCTATTATCACAAGCTGCTAACATGTGACAGGGCTCAGAGTCTGAGCCCAGAATGTGACATACTGAACATTCTCATTCTAAATTTCAAAAAATATTGTGTTGATTTCTGACCTGACTGCCGTGGTTACAGCTCAACCACTCTGTTCTACTGCATGTCACCACTTTCTGCCACAACCAGCTGACGGTGGATCTGCAAGGAGTTCAACGCTCATTGGTATCACATCTGTGGCTTGGTTAACGTATCATTTCTCCAGCTTTTTATTGTATTGTTTTGAAGTAGATTATATTTATTTATTTGAATAGATATTTATTTAGTTTAATAGATATTTATTTAGTTAAATAGATTATATTTGTAAGTTTAATAAGTTATATTTTTTAGTTTAATAAGTTATATTTCTTAGTTTAATAAATTATATTTCTTAGTTTAATAAGATATATTTGTTAGTTTAATAAATTATATTTGTTAGTTAATAGATTATATTTGTTAGCACAGTAGATTATATTTACTAGTATTTAAGTCTCCCCCTCAGTGCCCCATTAGCACCCGTGCGCATATTTCACATCTTTTCGGAGTCGCTTATTTTTTAGACCCTCGGAGCCGAAACCTAAAGGGGTCAGCTAAGAAACTCCGGATCAAGAGGAGCCGCACAGTTTAAAGACAGAACATTTCCAAGGGAGATGGAGACAATTTGGGTAAGATCTGATTAAAGGACAACCTTTGGGGAAGGAAAGGGTGACGCGGGAGTGTAAGAGGGGGGTGAGAGAGCAAGGTGGTGTGTCAGATTGGGGCAGAGCAAGAGAACGCAAAAATGATGGGGATTTGCTGCACACTAAAAAAAACAATTAGTCATACTTTTACCGGTGCCCCTTAGTCTCAGGGAAGACCGGCATTTCGTCCAATGTATACAATATGATTGATGGAAAAGGGCACACGGATTTGAATAAAAAAAGATAATTTATTGTGCCACAGACTACAATGTTTCGGCTGCTGGCCTTTCTTTACTGGCTTTAGTGGGTTTAGCCACTTTACCTGAGAAAGGCCAGCAGGCTGAAATGTTGTTGTCTATGGCAATGCAAGAGAAAACAGGTTGGGGGGGTGGGTTCTCGCAAGGTCGCCGACCCATGGGTGAGTGTCCCCGGTGGCAACTAGTCCTGGACCCCGGGAAAGCTGTCTGTGGCCCATACAAGCTGAGTAACATGTAGAAAGGACACATGTATGTTCAGAATGAGTTAGCATGGTATTTTGAGAGGCATCATAGCAGGTCAGTGCAAGTCAGTGCAGAGCACTGCAAGGTCAGTCAATATGAGGAAGGGTCCGATGGAGGAGTTGGAGGGTCCCAGAATATCTCTTAAAGCAAGGGTGTGCAAATCGAGGGGTGCAACATTTTCTTGGGGAGGAGGGGCTCGGCGCTTACAGTGGCCCCTCGCTCTTCCCCACAGCATTTAAATTAAATGCCGGAAATCGCGCGCAAGGCCTCTGTAAGTTCCCTTTCCTTGTCTCCGGCGGCTTCTGGAGACAGCAACGTGGCGTCACATGATGTGGCATTACCATAGCAACGTGATATCACATGACGTCGTTACATCAGAACGTCGGAGACAAGGTGGGGAGGGTGGAGGGGGGAGCAGGGGAAAAAGGTTGCGCAACCCTGTCTTAAAGCATTGTCTTGCATACAGATCAGAGGCGAAGAATGGATATGGATATCCGATGTTAAGGAGGAAATAATACTGAGATCACTACCGCTAAGACCGATTCGATGGAAGAAGGTGAGTGATGAAATAGCCGTCACTGTGTAACTCTTCCAATTACCTGCAACTTCATGCAAAGAAATAGCAACGCTTGTTTTTAACGCATTAAGCGCCTAATGGGGAATTCAACTGCTGAGAGTTTAAGGGAGTTACTCACCAAACTCAGCGACGTTTCTGTGTCTCTGTGATAACTCCCCCAGGACATGCTTGAAAACCAGAGGTAACTCAATGTATTTTTGATAAATAGAAACATGACCTTCTGGGGAGGGGTATATAATGGGTACTGGGCCTGGTGAGGTGGGTATAACGGGTTCTGGGCCTGGTGAGGTGGGTATAACGGGTACTGGGCCTGGGGAGGGGCATATAGCAGGGTACTGGGCCTTGGGAGGGTTGTATAACTGGGTACTGGGCCTTGGGAGGGTTGTATAACTGGGTACTAAGCCTGGGGAGGTGGGTATAACAGGTATTTGCCCTGTGGAGGGCGGTATAACGTGGTATTGGGGAGGGGGTATAAGTGGCACAGGAGCTCTTGCGATACAGAGTATCACTGTCCCTGGTTACAAACACTTCATGTCTCCTGCAGATCAGGACACGCACGAAGGTGGTGCCCTTTGTGCCACCAGACGACGAGGCGGGCTACGAGGCGGACGACGAGGCATACGATAAAGCGGGCGTCAAGTGGTGCGAAGAGGTGGGCTACAAGGCGGCCGATGAGGCAGACGACGAAGCGGATGTCAAGTCTGGCGACGTGGTGGACGATGGCCTAGGAGAATACGAGCGGTGTGGACGGATCTGCTGCTTCACCTTTTTTAGGCGGAGGAGAAGACCCCGGGAGCAGGTAGCAGAATACGAGAGGTGCGGACAGATCTGCTGCTTCACCTTTTTTAGGCGGAGCAGCAGACCCCGGGAGCAGGTAACAGAGGAGCCAGGGCATAGATCCAGGGGTATTCTAGGGGCCCTGAGAAGTTGGTTTGACCGCAGGAGAGGCAGATAAGATCAGGAAGGCTGCGGGAGGGGCAGGTACTAGAGGGAGATTGGGATATTGGGCGTGAGAGGGTGAGAGAGAACAAGGAGCAGGGCCGGAGCACGGGTTTCATGCGCCCCAGGCGAAACTTAAAATTTGTGCCCCAGTTGTATAAAAAATAATAAGATAAATAAAATAATAAAATAAACAGTGGCGTAGCTATCGGGGCTGCAGGGGGTGCGACTGCACCCCAGCGCGACGCAAAATAAAAATAAAAGGGCGCCAAAATACTGGATAAAAAAAAGAATAATAATTTTTAAAAAAAGATAAATAAATTAGAAATAATAAGAGGAAAAAATAATAATGATTATTAATGCGCCCCTAGGACCTTTGCGCGCTAGGCGACCGCCTAATGGCCGGCCGGCCCTGCGAGGTATGCGGGAGGAAAAGGGGTGAATGGGATAGATATGCAGGGGGATGGGGGAGCAGGTGAGTTATACACAGGGGCACAAGGGCCCCATCACCCGCATCTCTATATACTGAGTGTGCCCCTGTGTATAACAACGCTGATCTGTGCTGTTCCATCTGATCTCACTGTGCAGTGATCCAGGGACCATCCGATCGCCATTTAATGGGGTCAGGAAGGAATTTTTTTCCCCCATTGCACAGCAGGGGTTATGTTTCGCCTTCCTCTGGATCACAGCAACAAACTGCCCTTTGTGCATGAATTATCAGTGAGATCTTTATACACCCTGCATTGGTCTTCACCCCTTTGCTGCCGGAGGGGCCTGCAGTGCATTGCTCTGCGTGTTACTATATCGCTCTGCAATGTGCTGCAGGCCCCTCCCAGCAAAGAGATTAATTATTTAAATAAAATACTCTCTTTAATCTAACCTATGTGTAGTGTCTTTTCTATCCGTTGTATCTATTGCTAACAGCTCAGTGATTCTTCCCCAGGTCGCTGCACTAGTGTCACACTGCCAAGCCGGGTGTGAGGGAGATTTATAGGGTCACATATACACTTCTGCCAAAACACGAGTGCAAACAGGAACCCCTCTGATCTGTCATATATTTTATAACACAAAACGGTATCTAAAAAGGTAAAAAGAACATACATGGGATTCTGCTACAAATATCTCTCTAATTACAAACCAATTAGCAAATCATTCAGATTAGAGTCGAGCGAAAAGAAAGGGTTAAGTATCTCATGTACAGTATATGCAGTGTAGGCTGTTCTGCGCATTACATGCAGGGGACAACTTTTAGGGGATATAAGTAATGCTGATCTCAGAGCTGACCGGCTCTACCGGCTGACCTGCTCTACCGGCTGATCTGCTCTACTGGCTGACCGGCTGACCTGCTCTTCTGGCTGACCGGCTGACCTGCTCTACTGGCTGACAGGCTGACCGGCTCTACCGGCTGACCGGCTTCCCTTCTTCCAGCTAACTGACCTGAATTGTGGCCCCTGTATCTCCCAATTAAACGTTTTATTGGCATATTCTTGTTTGATTCGTTCTATACAGACATTTTCTATACATTCATTGTGGGATTTGATAACATCTGTAAGATCTCTCAGAACATCACATTCTGTACGTTTGTGCTGAATATTTTTCCATTCTCAATTTACTTAGGGGCCTATGCAGAGAGCAGCGCTGGAAATAATGGGAATTGGTAATAAATTGTACCTGTAATGGCGTGATTTTATCTCCATATGCAGAAAGGTCAGAAAACTGCATTTAAAATCATGCTTGATTATGGAGAGTTTCAACCGGCGAGATGCGCGCTGGTGAAACATGTTGTAAAAAAAGCGCGGTTTTTTTTTTCTTTTCACTCTCGCCGGTGAGCTCCAGTTTCCTGCCAACTTTTGTTGGCGGAGCTAATTGTAGAATTTCTCTCCATTTTAATGGCGCGAACAGCCCCTAGATGGCGATCGTACCTTTCTGCATACGGCCCTTTTCAAAACTGGCGAGATTTTGGTTCTCGCCAGCCGTGCGGCGAGTTCTACTAAAAAAAAAAAAAAAATGGCGCTTTTTACTCAACTCGCCATTTCCAACCTTATTATAGCCATATAGCGCTAAAAAACGCCGAAATTTCCGTTCGCGCTGCTCTCTGCATAGGCCCCTTAATATTAGTTTTTGGCTTCAATTATTTATATCGAGCCCAAAATACCTTTATACAGAATGCTGATCCCTTTATCCCACAAATGCTGCTTCATTAAAGCCCAGGGGTGGCACTTTGTGCATTCTCAAACTTTTAGGCAACATCCCTAATTTCCAAAAGTGGGATAAAATCTGTGCATATTTAAATGGTTAATTTTTCCATTTTTCCATTGTGACAAAATATACATTTTCTCACTCAGACTCCTAAATCCCTCCCCAAATATATCCGTTTCACATAAAAGTGTGTGCGCGTCTCCTTCCGCCTAACTGGCACGTCGTCCTTACGGGCGCCACTCCATGTAACTCCACGCTGCCCTCCAGTGGCAAAAGAAATAAGATACATTTACTATACTCGTCTGGCAGCTGCTCCCGTATAAGGTGGGTAACTCTGTATTAGGGGTCTTGGTTAGAGTATATTTTATACTTATGTCGGATAGATGAGGAATTAATATTCCTAACGGGTTATTGTGAGAGGCCTTAGATCTTATCCTATATGCACGCAGCCCTCGCCTCTCTGACCTTGAACACGTACTTCAATCTGATTTTTTGAGACGTGAAACTGGATTTCCCAAAACAAACTGATTTTAAACACTGACAAGACTGTAACAATGGTATTTGGGACCAGAGCTAAATTGCTAAAGCTGCCAATGACAGAGCTTCAGATAAAAACCAGCTCTAATACCATCCTAGCCCCTGTTACTTGTTTGAAATATCTGGGCATATAGTTCAACTCCCATTTAACATTTGGGTTGCACATTGATACCCTGACATCCAAATCCTATGCCAAACTAGGTGTACTTTACAGGAACAAATCCTCCCTAAGGCCCTCATGCAGTAATCGCCTACAGCGATTCAGTAAGCCCAGAGAAGCTGGCGATTAGAGCAAAAATAACCGGTTTTTTTTTTGCCGGAAAATAAATAAATAAATAAAATCTGCAGACGCGCGGTGATAAGCCACTTTTCGGCACTGATCGCCAGTTTTTCAAACACGCTCAATTCTATAAGCTCTGATCAGCTTATTGCGGCTGATTGCCACTTTAAAATTGCTGTTTCTTCTCCAAATTGTCCCGCCACAAAAGTTGGCAAGAAGGTGGGGTGAAGCTGCGATGAAAATAACATGCATGTGTCCCGGAGCGGATATCCATTAATATCAGCACCAGAAACCCCCGGCATGAATCCGATGCATAAAAAATGCATTTACAGGCAACTTCATTACCGCCAAGGCAATGAAGGGGTTATACACCCGTGCCAGGCTTATTGTGGGTAGCGGGGGTGGGAGAAGGTGGCATTTGGCCCTGGGTGGGTGTTTAGGCCTTGCCAGGGGGTTGGGGGATGACTTAACCTCTTCTTTAACTTAGCGGTTAATACCGCTAAGGTAATGAAGGGGTTAACCCCTCCCACTACCCCCCCACCCAGTAGGCCTAAACACCCATCCTTGGGGCCAATACCGCGTTCACCCACCCCCGCTACCCACAATAAACACAAATACACATAACAGCCCCACTGGCCACCTCCTAGGTCCCTAATAAACCATTACAATATTCATAAAACCATTATTTTGTTTACACCCAGGATTATTACATGGGATTAGGGCTATGTTATTCAGTGAGGGGTTGTATGTTTGTATTCGTAGGGACAGGCAAGGCCGGAGCCAGATGGGGTTCTCCTGCCTCTGTCCTCCCTGTCTCCTGACCCTTCCTGTAGCCGGACAAAGAAGAAGAAGCAGGCACACGGTCTTACTCAAAGGAGGTTTAATATGCCATAAAGTCCAACGTTTCGGCAGTCAAATACTGCCTTTCTCAAGGTGAAGGCTACCAAACACAAGAAAACAGTCACAATATATACCACCCCCCCTGATACTCACCCCTCCCCATTCTGCCACATAACCAGGATGCTGACGCCCACCTGATGACGCCAGAGCTACCATATGGCGCCCCCTAGTGACGTCAGACGTCTAGGTCTAAATCCCTGGCAATACAGCATAGAGCTGTCTTGGAGGACTGCAGCCACAGCCACACATGGGGGAGTGTTCAGTCTGGGGAGAGGTGTGGCTGTGGCTGCAGTCCTCCAAGGCAGCTCTATGCTGTATTGCCAGGGATTTAGACCTAGACGTCTGACGTCACTAGGGGGCGCCATATGGTAGCTCTGATGTCATCAGGTGGGCGTCAACATCCTGGTTATGTGGCAGAGTGGGGTGAAATAGGACCGGTATCTGTTAGACTTCCATCGCCCTATCTTTTGTATCGCAGCTACTGACAGCCCCGCGCGTGATGCTTCCGTTGCCGCCCCAATCCGGAACGAATGTGTCCCGTATTGTGCCTCGTCGAGGCCCTGGTGTCTTAGGCACATGCGGAAAACCCGCAGGTACTGGAATCTAGATAACGGTACCCCGTCCGCGTGAAGGAGCAGGGGGCCCTGACCGTCTGGCCTGCATGCCAAGTATTCCCTGAGCGTGCTCACTGGGCAAAATTTGGTCCCTGGTAGCCTAGCAAAGATATCCACGCTCCCCTCCCCCGCTGGTCTGTTTTTGACCTTTTCACGTGTAGTTTGACCCACCCTTCCCCTAAGACTATGTCCTCAAACTGCATCCCTCCCTCGCCTTTGCGCGACGCGCACACCAGTTCCCCGGCTCGCAGTGCTGCGAAGAAAGCCAATGCAAACGTCAGCCGGAAAAGTTTCGCCTCGAACCCCGATAGGCACACTCTGTCTGCGGCCTGCATTAAACCCTCTAATATCGCTGGTGTCACTGGCCTTCTGCTGTCATTTGCCGCCGTCCCCTTCGTTAACCACGCTAGGACCCTTTTGATGATAAATGCCTTCGTTGGGTCCCCCTTGCCCTCTAGCTGCAAAAAGAAGGAGACTCCTGTCACTTTTTTCCCTATGGATCCTCCCGATAAACCCCTTGCCCTTAAGTTTAGGACAAATGATAGCAAGGTCCCGACTCCCAATACGTCGAGACCCAATTCCCCTGCCAGACTTTGATAATCGCGCCACGCTGCCGAATAGGCCCGCCACGTACCCGGAGCCAGCGATGATCGTACCAACGAGGTCACTGGGTCGTCGCCAGCACCCAAAGGTCTGCAGGGCATGGACTGCCGATTAGGTCCGCCCCGGGGGCCAGTCTCCGAAACAGCGCCATCTGTAACCGGGATAAGGCATCAGCAATGTTATTCACCACCCCCGGGACATGTCGAGCCTTGAACGCTATGTTCAATTGCAAGCATGCCAGTACGAAACAGCGCAGAAGGGACAGCACCGGCGGGGAGCGTGAGCCGAAATTGTTCACGGCTTCCACTACACCCATGTTGTCTGTCCAAAAAATTACTTGCTTATTCGCGAATAAGTGACCCCACAGGCGCACTGCGACGAGCAAGGGAAATAGTTCCAAGAACGCCAAGTTCTTAATGAGCGGCATCCCCCGCCAGTGGGGAGGCCACCGCTCCGCGCACCATGCCCCACCGAAGTGGGCCCCAAAACCGACTGACCCTGAGGCGTCTGTAAACAACTGCAACTCTGTGTTGTTGGATGGGGGACCTCGCCACAAGGTTCTGCCGTTATAATCCTTTAAAAAACGCAGCCACACCGTCAAGTCCTTTCGGATTTCGGCGGTGAGGCGGATGAAGTGGTTGGGTCGTCTCACCCCGACCGTTGCTGCGGAGAGGCGCCTGGCGAAAACCCTCCCAGCCGGCATTACGCGCGCAGCAAATACTAAGTGGCCTAGCAGCGCCTGGAAGTGCCTCAATGATGTTTTCTTGAGAGCTATGAATTCGCGGAGAAGCCTGCTTAGGGCGACCAGCTTCTCCGGAGGGAGCCTGTACTCCATCGCCTCAGAGTCGATATCTATGCCCAAAAACGTAAGAGTGGTTGTTGGCCGCACCGTCTTCTCGTCGGCCAAAGGAACGCCGAACTCACGCGCCAGGGCTGAAAATTCGAACAGCCACCTAGCGCATAAGTCCGAACCCCTGGGGCCAACAAAAAGGAAGTCGTCCAAGTAGTGCATGACCCCCGCTGCCTGCACCCTCTTCCGGGCCACCCATTCTAGGAAGGTGCTAAATGTCTCGAAATAAAAACAAGAAAGCGCCCCTCCCATTGGTAAGCATAAGTCTATGTAGTACTGACCTTCGAGCATGCAGCCTAGCAAATGAAAGCACTCGGGGTGGACTGGCAAGTGTCTGAAGGCCGATTTGATGTCAGCTTTTGACATTAGAGCCCCTTCTACCATCCTTTCCACCAGCGCTGCGGCTTGATCGAAGTTCGCGTAAGACACCGAACACAACTCCCTGTCAATGCCGTCGTTTACCGACGACCCCTCGGGGTAGGATAGGTGTTGTATCAACCTATACTCTCCAGCCTCTTTTTTTGGGGACCACTCCCAATGGGGAAATCCTGAGATTAGGCAAGGGAGGGGACTCGAAGGGGCCAGCCATCCTTCCCAATTGGACTTCCTTCCAGACCTTTTCCCTAGCTACGTCACCGTGTGTCCTGACCAATTTCAAGTTCCGACTAAACTCAGATCCCGCTTGATATTCAAACGGGATCCTAAACCCCTCCTTAAACCCAGCTAAGAGTAGCTGGGCTGCTTCCCTATTGGGATACCTTGCTAGCCACGGTGCCAAATTGGCGACGATTATTGGTGTCGCTGCCCTCGCGTCCAAACTTCCGCCCTTCGCTCCTCCCCCTGCGACCGCCCTTCTTAAAACACTTTGCCTGGGCGTGGCGGCCGCCGCAAAAGGAGCAGATGTGTTGGAAACGGCAGTTGTCGTACGTGCAGTTGGACTGGTTAAACGGCCAACAGACGCCCGAGTTGGTGCGCAGCGACTGGCTAGTCCCTGGTACGTTATTCCGCCATGTCCCCCTACCTCCGGTGCCGCACCCTTGAAAGGAATCTGCCCCGCCCCCAGACACAAACTGCAGATACAGGTTGACGTCCTTGACGTTCCATGGTATCACCACCTCTTGGGCCTTTATTGATTGCCTAAAGCACTGGTCATATGTCCACCAACCCGTTCCCCCGTAAGCGTGGTGTGCTTCCTCGATCATGTCGTGATACGTAAAGAGCGAGGCGCACGCCTGGGGATCCTTCTCCCCAATTACTCCAGCCAGGATAACAAATGCCTTCGACCAATTGCGAAAGGTGTGTGGGAAAAGCCTCTTTTCCACATCCACCTTCTTCGCTTCCCCCGTCTTTGAGGACGCGGCCAACGCCTCCCTGTAGCCTGGTAGCAGAGATAATATATCTACGTACTCCCCGGCCCATATCTTGTCCTTCACCTCTTTCAGCAAGTGCAAGCCCACTGAGCTAGGTCTGGATGTATAAGAGACCTTATATGCCGCATCGGGCATCCTCTTATCCTTGGCTAGCTCCTCTGAGGCGGGTGCCGCCTGAGGGAGGGGGAGCATGGAGGATGGTGAGTCCACTAGCCCGGCCTGCCCACCGGCCCCTAGAGGTGTGTTGTTAACCGCCTGCGGGGGAACCGCGGCCACTGCCGCTGCTGGAACTACAGGTGTCGCTACCGCTGGCGCCGCCCCCAATGCTGGCGCTACGACTGTCGCTATAGCTGGAGCTATCGCCGCTGCTGATGCGATTAGCGTTGCTAGAACTGGCGCTGCGCTTATCGCTGGTGTCACTACTGCTGGTGACTCTGCCGGTGCATGAGCATCAACAGCTGCCTCTGGAAGCAGCCTTCTTCCTTGCTTCGCGCGTCAGCCTGCAGTTGTATGATTTTGTCTACGAAGTACATTCTGATTGATGCGCTAAGTGTCGCGGGAGTGTGATTTCAATTTGCGTGATTTAACTATGTGTTCCGTCTACTGGGTTTTTCTGTGAGTATGGGAAGTATCGAGGGTCGACGGAGGCGGATCCGATCCGGATGAAAACTGAATTGCTACTCGCACGAGGTACCGAAACTGACTGAAAGAAACATGAATTGATATGTTATCATCGATACATGGGACCTTCTGCTAACCGAAGAAGGGGCGTTAGGCCTGCTATTTGCAACCGCCCCTTTACCCCCTTCCCGCATGCATATTTGCTATACCAGCATATTTTCCTGATCGTGCCCAGTCAGGGAGTGGGATTACCCGCACCATCCCTGGCCATGCGCTGAACAGGAAGTGGGATTACCCACACCAAACCAGAGGCATGCGGCCCTGTGCTGAACAGGGAGTGGGGGGTTACCCGTCCATAGCAGGGCCATGTGCTGAACAGGAAGTGGGGTTACCCATACAATAGCAGGGCCGTGTGTTAAACAGGAACTGGGATTACCCATACAACCGCAGGGCCGTATATTAAACAGGAACTGGGATTACCCATACAATAGCGGGAGCCAAGTGCTGAACAGGAAGAGGGATTACCCATATGATAGAGGGAGCCAAGTGCTGAACAGGAAGAGGGATTACCCATACGATAGAGGGAGCCAAGTGCTGAACAGGAAGAGGGATTACCCATGCCCTACCATGGCCTGCGCTGAACAGGAAGTGAGATTAACCCCTACACGCGTTATACCTCTGCCTGCAGCATAACGCACCGTATACCCCACGTCGTCCTGAATGTAGCATGTAACGCTGGACCAATACAGCACATGACCCCCAAAGGCAGTATATACACACACCATATGCTCCACGCAATGGCCCGAAGCCAAGCATGCAGCATATACACCATATAATCCAAACCCGTCATGTAACCGCGCATGTGGTCTATAAACATTATATTCAGAACCCAGCACGTAACCATGATTGCAGTGTATACCATATAATCCAAATACAGCACGCCACCACCACTGCGGTACCGTATACACCCCTGTAACCCAAATACCGCACATTATAACACTGACTGTAGCATATATACCCGTTATAATCCAATACGGCGCGTAACCTTGAATGCAGTATATCCACTATACCCGCCATGTAACCCACTTAAAGCACATTATAACACTGAATGCAGCATATATACACCTTATACTCCACATGCCGCACGTAACCGTGAATGCAGTATATACTCTATAAACGACTTTATAACCCTGAATGCAGCATATATACACTTTATAATCCACATACAGCACTTACCCTGAATGCGGTATATACACTATGTACGCCATGTAACCCAATTACAGCACATTACAACACTGAATGCAGCATAAATACATAGGGTGACCAGATTTCGAAAATGAAAAACCAGGACACCTTAAAAAATAATTTATTAAACAAATGACATCACGTGACACCCCCCGTTGCCATGACAACAAGACACTCTGATGCCCCTGCAGTGTTAGTGTGTATAGAGGTGGGGGCTTTGCTTGGGCCCTTCAACTCTTACAGCCAGGGCATTATTGGCCAGGAATGCCCAGTTCGGAGGGGATTACTACTTCAAAATGTATTTGATTCGTAACAACATCAAAAAACTCTAATACCAATAACTAACAACCACAGACAATGATAATCTAAACCATCAAATAAAATGTCTACGGCCCTTGTTCAAGCATGTTTGCGGTACTTACCAGATAAATCAGTGCCTGCAATCCACGACTGTATCCGCCTCTCCGAGCGTCTGAAAGCAATCCAGCGTTCCTGGTGTGTGGCTGAAGAGGTGAGGGACTCCCTCCTCTCAAACGGAAAAGAAGAGCAAAAAATAGAGTTGGAACATACCTATCATACAGGGATGAGAGAGAGAGACAGAGAATGAGAGAGAGACAGAGAATGAGAGAGAGACAGAGAATGAGAGAGAGACAGAGAGAGGGACATAGGGAGAGAGAGACACAGAGAGAGAGAGAGAGACAAAAGTAATGTACTGTATAACCATTATACCGTACCCCCTAGTATTCGTGTAATCATTGTCCCACACCCCCTATAACTCACGCTTTGGCAATACTGAAATGTTCTTTTGTCATGCCAATAAAGCTGATTTGATTTGAGAGACAGAGACACAGAGACACACACAGAGACACAGAGAGAGACAGAGATACAGAGAGAGAGAGAGAGAGAGACACACAGAGAGAGACAGAGACACACAGAGAGAGACAGAGACACAGAGAGAGAGAGAGAGACACGGGCCTATTTAGTAAGCGTTGATAAGGCTGCGTCTATAGTATTTCAGACGGAGGGAAGGCACACACGCTGCAATACACTTGCTGAAGTCTGAGCTTTTTATGGCTTTGCAGGGTATGCAGCGGGTGCGATTGGGGGCGTGGCAATGAATATTTGGAGGCGTGGCAATAACGTTCCGGCGCGGACGTCACTTCCCTACCTCACATCCCGATCCACCGGCATTTTTTCAGATGCAGCATCTGAAGCACTGTGCAGACAAGAAGAAAAATGCACACAATGCGCACCAGAGATTAAAATATAGTAAATTATTTATTAATAAAACAAGAAATAACCGTGGGGGATCCAACCCCACCTCAGTACATATGCGTCACAGATCCGGGTTCGGTTACAGAGTGACCTGACGTGTCACGACAGGTCACACTGCGCGTATTCTGACAGGCTGAGACGGCGTTTGCAGGTAGGAATTTATATATACACTATATCTTCATCTCCTTCATAGTAATGACATTAAAAACACATTTATTCACAGAATTAAGTAGTCACTGTGTGGGATTAGTTTAAGATTTATTTATTAGATAATTTATCACTATGTAACACACTTTAAATCACAAATAAATAGGTATCACATTATTGCAATGTATTCAGTTGTAAGATATTAATGTTATTTGTAACACACAGTAGATTAGAAACATCACAATAATTAAGTATTAAATGTAATATTTATTGATCCCTGTAGCACTATTACAATTTGTTGGCATGGTAATCTATAACAGGGGAGCGCAAACTTCTGAAGGCCTCCCCCGGTCTTGCGCCCCCTCTCCTACCTGCCAGCACACTCCGGGGTCGAGTGACGTCACATGACCCCGCGGTGTCATTTGATGCCGCGTTGCCATGGAGACGTGTCTGAATCCCGGTCAGTGTTACTGTTGCAGAGGCCTCACGTGATCCCCGGCATTTCATTTAAATGCCTTGGGGAGGAGCGCGGGACCTCTGCACCCGCCCCCGCGCCCCCCCAGACAAATCTCCCGCCCCCCAGTTCACGCACCGCTAACCTATAACATTATGTGTGTGTATATGTGTGTGTAAATATATATATACACATATACACACACATATATATATATGTATATATATATATTTATATATACATATATATATCTTCTCTCCGAAGAAGACCGTTTTATATGTATGTATGTATGTGTGTGTGTGTATATATATATATATATGTATGTGTGTGTATATATATATATATATATATATATATATATATATACACATACGTATGTGTGTATATATATATATATGTGTGTGTGTGTGTCATACAAGAATCTATTACTGTATTATCTAAAATCAGTAACACATGTGATCTATTATGCCATTACCAATTGGACTGTAGGACTATAAAACCATTACGAGTGAGTTGTAGCATTATCCCCTGATGAAATCGGCCGTGTGCTGAAGAAACGCGTAGGTACTTTCTTCTCGTTATTGCCACACTATCCGTCTTGACGCCGGAAGGGAAGTTGGTACGCAGCCAAGACGAGACACCGGAATTACAGAGTGGAATCACAACTGCATACTACAGATTGCCTTAGGACCACACTGCGAGGGGCGCAGCCTATCGAGTTTCCCGGTCATCGTCCAAAGTCTGGAGCTGCGGATTGACCACCGGATTACCACGGAGCCCGAGCTTGTCTCATACAATGCTTTTACCAAACGGGCGTTTGTGAGTTTGTTATTTTTATCTTGTCCAGGAAATGAAATTGTTAAACCAAATTTACACATGGAGCGGGCGCTTTCTCTTCTTTTTGTTTTGTTTAGATATCTATCGAGGAGGTGGTTGTTTCCCCGAAGAGAGCTGCCAGGGCTCCAGAGGACGCCCGAATTGGATCCTTTTATGATTGAGTTATAACATAGCTATTAGAGCTAGTTTTCTGGACTTTTATTGTGTTTAGGCATAGTGTTTATTATTATTTTATTACAGCTACTTTTTAGTAATTGCACTGTTATTAATTCTGGCCACTATTTCTCACTGCCATTATAATCTCTCTCTAGCGACAACCAGATTGCTATATCAGCTATATTATTTATTGGTTATACCAGGGGAGCACAAACTTTTGCAGCTCGCCCCCCTGCCTTCCCTCTGTTGGTGCTCGCGCCCCCCCCCCCCCTTACCTTGATGCGGCGTTACGTGACCTGCAGCGGCATTTGACGAGGGTGACGTCACATGACCCCGCGGAATAATTTAACACCGCGTTGCCATGGACACGAGTGACGCCGGCAGAGTCAAGGTAAGTAATAGCATTGCAGAGGCCTCACGTGATCCCCCGGCATTTAATTTTAATGCCTCGAGGAAGTGCGCGGGGCCTCTGCAACCGCCCGCGCCAACCCCCCCCCCCCGAAAATTCTCCCCCCCCCCCCACTTTGCGCACCTCTGGGTTATACCATATATATATATATATATATATATATATATATATTGTGACAGAAACCAGGGGATGGTAATAAATTCCGTATATAGGGCTCCCAGGATACTAGACAGTTTCTATCCTGTTTGGCCTGGGAGTGCAGCCTTATAATACATACACTCCATCCCACAGTTTGGCAAGCGCTGGAACTGAGGGATGAGAGATCCAGACCAGAGTTTGTCTGCTGCCTGATTTCTGTCACCTGTCATGCTAATTAGGAATCAGGTATGAAAGACTGATTTCCTGTTTGCTCTGGGCTCCCCACAAGAGCCAGGAGGCTGGAAGGCTGCTGAACTACAGAGGGGAGAAGCCTCTTCCCCAAACAGGTTCAATCTTTCTGTTCATTTGTGTAAGACTGCAAAAGTACCGTGTTTTGATGTTGGAAGTGGAAAAGCCACTTCCAACCCTGAGTCAGGGATATCTAAGTTAAGTTATCGCTCAGGTGAGCAGCTTTTGTTTTGATCTGTTTTCTGTTGTATGCACTGTGGCAGTCTCAGTGCCTGGGACTGAATAAACCAGGCATAGCCTGTTTAAAGGAACAGTACGTGACGCCTCATCATTTAACCTACCCTAAAAGACCGTGTTCTAAACAGTCCCGGACAAACGACGGAGCCCCGGAGTAAGCCGTTTGTCACATATGGTGGAGAATGCGGGCAGAGCACTAGGGGGTCTGCGGGTTGAAGAACTTTGAAAATGAAGAACTTTGAAAAAAAAAAAAAAAAAAAAAAAAGTTTTTTCATCCTCTGCAAAGAAGATGGAAGACGTGGTGGGTGCGCTGGTACGCAATGTCGCTGCCCAGAAAGACGTGAATGAAACCCAGCAACAGCTGTTAATAGCCCAGCAAGAAACTAATGCAAACCAGCAGCAGACGAATGCAGCCCAGCAACAGCTGCTAATAGCCCAGCAAGAGATTAATGCCAACCAGCAACAGGCGAATGCCAACCAGCAACAGGCGAATGCAAACCAGCAACAGACGAATGAAGCCCTGCAAAACGCGAATGCAAACCAACAAGAGACAAACCGCTTGCTGAGAGAGGAGCAACAGCGGTTCGCTCAGGGCTTACAGCAGGAACTCGAGATCCTGAGGGGGACTATCAGTAACCTTCCACTGGCAGCGGCAGCCCCAGTTCCGAAAATGACCAGGGCAAGCCACTACCTTCAGAAGATGTGGAAGCCTATCTTCTCACGTTTGAACGCACGGCACAGAGAGAGGGATGGCCAGAAGCTGAGTGGGCTGGTCTAATCGCACCCTTCCTAAGCGGCGAACCCCAGAAGGCTTACTTTGATCTAGAGCCAGCCGAAGCTAACGTCTATGCAAAATTGAAGTTCGAGATCCTCGCCCGCCTCGGCGTAACCACGGCTGTTCGCGCCCAAAGGTTTCACGCATGGTCCTTCACGATGGATAAAGCCACCCGAAGCCAGATGTATGACCTCATCCACCTCGCCCGGAAGTGGCTACAACCCGAGATCAACTCAGCCAGCCACATCGTGGAACGGTTGGTCATGGACCAGTTCTTGAGGAAACTTCCCTCTGCCTTACGCCGTTGGGTCAGTCGGAGTGACCCCCACAATGCGGATGAGCTTGTGGCCCTCGTAGAAAGGTACAATGCAGCAGAAGAGCACCCGCAACCCACAGTCGTGGAGCAACCCCACTACCCGAGGTTCCAGGACTCTTCCAGAGACGGTAAAAGGGTACCGGGGTTAAGGGGCGCTGAAGAGCGGCGACCACCTTCACGCAGCACCAGCAACAGTGGTTCGCACACTAAGGGCAATAGCCAACATGGGGAGCCGGGAAAAGGCTCTAAGTGGGACACAGACTATGTACCTAAATGTGTAAATTGTCATGAGAGGGGCCACACAGCAAAAATCTGCCCACTAAATGATGAGCCCATGCAATGCAACAGCGTGGAACCTTATTCGCTGTTGTCCCAATGTATGGGCCCTAGCCCAGAGGACCCCTTGAATAACCATCTGTGGGCATTTGTAAAGGTTAATGGTAAGAGGGTTCGGGCACTTCTTGACTCTGGGAGCATGGTCACACTAGTGTCCGAATACCTCTTGCCCATTAAGAAGAAACAGGGAAACAGTTCACAAAGAGTGGCAATTTGTTGTATACATGGGGATAATCATGAATATTCCACTGTTGATGTTTTTTTGAAACAGAGTTTGGTTCTTTAGATTTCAAGGTGGGTATTGTACCCAAACTGGCACATGATGTGTTAATAGGGACTGACTTTCCCCATTTTCTAAAAATGTGGTCCCCCGCTCAGAATAGCGCCCAGAGTTCAATAGCGGACCATAACGAAGTATTAGAAGAAACAAATCCTTTCCCTTTTTCAGAAATGGAGGTTGACGAGGGCCCAAATAAGAAGGGGGAAAAGGAGGAGTGCTGTAAAATTCCCTTCCCCATCACTACTTTGGTAGGGAATACCCCAAATCAAGATGTTGAGCAGACACTTACCACCCCAGAACCGGATAAGACCCTCGCTGACCTAGAGGTCAGTCCTGGGAGTTTTAAGAAGGCCCAGTGGGAGGACCCCACGTTAGCGGTAGCAAGGGGAAATATACGGGACCTGAATAGTACTCCTGGCCAACCAGATAGGTCACTTGCTTACCCCTACTTCGAGGTAGAGAACGACCTAGTATATCGGTTTGATAAAAGGAAATCAGTTACAACTAAACAATTGTTGGTACCACGGACATTCCGTAACGTAGTATTACACCTCGCACATAGTCATCCATTGGGGGGACACCTAGGGGTGGAAAAGACAAAGGAAAAGGTTCTCCGAAGCTTCTATTGGCCTGGGGTTCTGGCAGAAATTACGAATTATTGTTCCTCATGCCCAGCATGTCAGATCACCGCACCGTTCAAGGCGTACCGCAGCCCATTGGTACCCCTTCCCATAATAGAGGTACCATTTGACCGGATTGCTATGGATCTAGTAGGACCCCTAATAAAGTCTGCTAGGGGACATCAGCATATATTGGTAATATTAGATTATGCCACCCGATATCCGGAGGCAGTTCCCCTACGTAGCACCTCAGCTAAAAACATAGCAAAAGAGTTAGTAGTTCTGTTTTCCCGGGTCGGGATTCCTAAAGAGATTCTATCTGACCAGGGAACACCATTTATGTCCCAAGTAACGAAAGAGCTATGTAAACTCCTAAAAATCAAGCATCTCAGAACCTCAGTCTATCATCCACAAACAGATGGTTTAGTGGAAAGGTTCAATAAAACCTTAAAGAGCATGTTACGGCGGGCGGTTGATAAAGATGGGAAAAACTGGGATTGTTTGTTACCGTACCTGTTATTTGCCATTAGGGAAGTTCCCCAATCATCCACAGGCTTCTCCCCGTTTGAACTATTGTATGGCCGACACCCAAGGGGCTTACTGGATATAGCCAAAGAGACTTGGGAACACGAGGTTACCCCTTACAGAAGTGTAATAGAGCATGTTGCCCAGATGCAGGACCGCATTGCTGCAGTCCTACCCATAGTGAGGGAACACATGGAGAAAGCTCAAGAAGCACAGAGGAATACATATAATAAGGGTGCTAGGGTCAGAATTTTTTCTCCAGGTGATAGGGTACTAGTTCTGGTTCCCACCGTGGAGAGTAAATTCCTTGCTAAATGGCATGGGCCATATGAGGTCTTGGAAAGAGTGGGAGAAGTAAATGATAAGGTAAGACAGCCAGGTAGGAGGAAACCTGAGCAAATTTACCATATAAACCTACTCAAGCCCTGGAAAGATAGAGAAGTCTTGTTAACCCTAGTACCCCCAGATCCGTCAGAGAATCAAGAAACTGACCCAGAGGTTAGCATAGCTGAAACCCTGTCTGTTCATCAGAAACGAGAGGTTCAGAATTTAGTGAAAAGAAACAAAGAAATCTTCTCTATACGGCCAGGTAGAACTAGCGTAATTGAACATGACCTAGTCTCTGAACCGGGGGTCCGAGTTAACCTTAAACCGTACCGAATCCCAGAGGCCAAAAGAAAGGCTATAAGTTTAGAGGTTAAAAAAATGCTAAAACTAGGTGTAATTGAGGAATCCCAAAGTGGGTGGAACAGCCCTATAGTCTTAGTCCCAAAGCCAGATGGTACAACAAGGTTTTGTAATGACTACCGGAAACTAAACGCGGTGTCAAAATTTGATACTTATCCTATGCCCAGGGTAGATGAACTTGTAGAGAGACTGGGCAAAGCCCGATATCTCACAACCCTAGACCTAACAAAAGGGTACTGGCAGGTTCCCCTCACAGAAAGGGCAAAAGAAAAGACAGCCTTCTCAACCCCAGACGGCCTCTTTCAGTATAAGGTGTTGCCTTTTGGCTTACATGGAGCTCCCGCCACATTCCAAAGAATGATGGATAAAATTTTAAAACCACATGCTCGGTATGCTGCCGCCTACCTGGATGATGTGGTAATCCATAGTGAAGATTGGCAATCCCACCTTCCAAAGGTCCAAGCTGTGCTTGACGCAGTCCGGTCTGCTGGACTAACTGCTAACCCCGCTAAATGCACTATTGGTCTGGAGGAGGCCAAGTATCTGGGATATTCTATTGGCAGAGGTTTACTCAAACCCCAAACACTCAAAGTGGAGGCGATACAAAATTGGCCAAGGCCAGTTACAAAAAAACAAGTAAGGACCTTTTTGGGGTTAATTGGGTACTATAGAAGGTTTATTCCCAATTTTGCAACTAAGGCAACCCCACTAACTGACCTCACAAAAGCAAGAGGACCGCTAATGGTAAAGTGGTCCCCCGAAACCGAACAGGCCTTTAGAAGCCTGAAAGAAGCTCTCTGTGCCCAACCAGTGTTGGTCACACCTGACTTCTCCAAAGAGTTCGTAGTCCAAACCGACGCATCTGAGGTAGGGCTGGGGGCGGTACTCTCCCAGGAGTCTCAAGGTGAGGAGCACCCCATCCTTTATTTAAGTAGGAAACTAAATCCCCAGGAGAAAAATTACTCCATAGTAGAGAAAGAGTGTCTCGCAATAAAGTGGGCTGTAGAGACGCTCAAATACTACCTGTTGGGGAGAAAATTCCGGTTGGTCACAGATCATGCACCCCTTACCTGGATGTGTCAAAACAGGGAAAAGAATGCTAGAGTGACCAGGTGGTTCCTAAGCCTACAACCCTTTAAATTTTCTGTGTGTAGCCCTTTTTGTGAACCGGCTGACCCACCCAATCCCACATTGGCCCCTCGTGGTCTAACCGGTCCCTTTCCCTGCAACACACCTGCTCTAAAGGACTACTGGTACTGCATAACCTGTGTGGCTCTAGGAGATCTGAGCCTCCGCTAGCTGGGAGCCTGGGGAAAACCCTTACCCTTACTTGGTGCAGCGCCTCCACTTACCCAGGATCCCCCGTTAGGAAAGATAGCCCTGAGTAAGAAATACAATAACACACAGATACGATAACCAATAACTAACTCTTTACTTAACACACATATAACACATTACATAACATAACCATAACCAGATGCTCTACCCGCATCACATCAACCCAATGTCTGGTGTACCCCACCCAGTGTCCTGTGATCACCCCACACCCAATGTCTCGTCCTCCTACGAAAGGTCGTGGGTGACTGCGCAGTCACTATTTAAGCTAGGGCCCAGTTGGTGCACTTAGAATATGGAAGATACCTTCCGAGCACTCCGATGCTCGGGACCGCAACACACTTTCTTCTAAAAGGGTCAGACGTCCGTCTGATCCTATTCCAGGTACTCTGCCGGTGGACCCCAACGAGGGTCCCACCGCTCAACGGGAACTGCAACCGGACCACGGCAACACCAACCGTGTGGGAACAGCAACCGCCGCTATCCCTATCACTAACCACTGCTAGAGCGACAGCAACCCTAACCTAGGGCCTGTCCCTGAAGAACCGCAACCTGGGATGGCTTGAGGGAGACTCCTAGGGCCTGTGGACAATAACCGCCCCCCTTCCCCTAGCTACCCAGTCTCAACTGTATCTGCTAATCCTAGCAGCCTAACACACCTGCAGCCAACATTCAGCTTACACTGTCAGCCTGCAGGGAATTCACACCGTGCACACACACTGCACGCACTGTGCCAGCACATGCAGCGACACACACCCAGACAGCTGCAATCACACACAGCCACCCGGATCCCGCAGCAATCCCACTGCTAGCACACCGTGCCTCTTTGACAGGGCCCACAGCACTCTCCGCTGTGGCACTACCAAACCAGCACTTCCCACACTCAAGGGTCACCTCCCTAGCTAAGGCGTCCCTCCTCAGTCTAAGGCGTCCCTCTTCAGTTACCCCCTACCCTTACCCGGGAATTGGGGCCTGCCTGGGGATCTAGGGAGAACCCTTACCTGATGCAGGAGCCACGCGCTCCCTGCACCCTTCCTACTCCTTCCTCTGCTCTGCCTGACGCATGCAAAGCCCGGGAAATGTATCTATATTCCCGGGCTGAGCTTCCTCCAGCCCTATTGGCCACACTCAGGCACCTGATGCCTGTCTTCCTAAGCCTCCTGGGAATTGTAGTTCCCAGGGGGCTGTCTATGTATTGGGGCCGCGTGCGCACTTGCCCTGCGCATGCGCGAACCCCTAATGGCCGCCTCAACCTCTCTATTCCCTGTCCTGCCCTCGCGCGATCTCTCTGGGGCCTTCCCTGCACTTTGTACCTACTGCGCATGCGCGAGCTAACGCGCAATGGCGGCGCACTCTCCTCCAGCCGCCGAGCCGGTGGCAACGCGATCGCGGCCCTAGCGACGGCCCGATCGCGTCCCCGGCAACCAGCCTGCACCGCTCCCTGCACTGGCCCCCACCCTCGCGAAGTGCCGGCGGGTCCGTCGCAGCCTCCGGCGGCACCCGCTACCTCACGGCACTCGCGGAGAGGGGCCAGGGATTTAAATTTTACCTCGGGGCTACATGTGGAACACAGGTCAGGGCACAAACATGGCAATGCTGACGGGTTGTCAAGGATGCACTCCCTAATATCCATGGTCGCTCATCCCTCGAGGTCTGAGCTGGGGGGGAGGATATGTGACAGAAACCAGGGGATGGTAATAAATTCCGTATATAGGGCTCCCAGGATACTAGACAGTTTCTATCCTGTTTGGCCTGGGAGTGCAGCCTTATAATACATACACTCCATCCCACAGTTTGGCAAGCGCTGGAACTGAGGGATGAGAGATCCAGACCAGAGTTTGTCTGCTGCCTGATTTCTGTCACCTGTCATGCTAATTAGGAATCAGGTATGAAAGACTGATTTCCTGTTTGCTCTGGGCTCCCCACAAGAGCCAGGAGGCTGGAAGGCTGCTGAACTACAGAGGGGAGAAGCCTCTTCCCCAAACAGGTTCAATCTTTCTGTTCATTTGTGTAAGACTGCAAAAGTACCGTGTTTTGATGTTGGAAGTGGAAAAGCCACTTCCAACCCTGAGTCAGGGATATCTAAGTTAAGTTATCGCTCAGGTGAGCAGCTTTTGTTTTGATCTGTTTTCTGTTGTATGCACTGTGGCAGTCTCAGTGCCTGGGACTGAATAAACCAGGCATAGCCTGTTTAAAGGAACAGTACGTGACGCCTCATCATTTAACCTACCCTAAAAGACCGTGTTCTAAACAGTCCCGGACAAACGACGGAGCCCCGGAGTAAGCCGTTTGTCACAATATATATATATATATATACACACACACACATATACACACACACACACGTGTGTATGTGTGTATAAAACAGACTATATATATACATATAGTATGATATATATATATACATACTATATGTGTATGTATATATATATATATAAATATATATATATATGTATATATATATATATATATATATGTATATATATATATATATATATATATATATATATACGACTATTAAGGTTAAAGATAATGGTGAAATACAGGGTTGCAGACCTGTCTAAGACATGCAAATGAATATACAGGAATATTTACAGTATATATATATATATATATGGCCACCAGAATACCAAGAAGTGATCTCCTTGAATACAAACAGAAGGAGACAAGCGACAGGGTTCCTTTGGTGGTCACATATAACCCACACCTAGGAGACCTACGCAAGATCGCCAGGAAACTACAACCCATCCTCCAGGAAGATACAAGACTGCAACAGGTCTTCCCTGAAGCACCCTTATTATCATACAGACAACCCCATAATCTCAAGAATATTATGGTGAGGAGTAAAGTATTCAGCAGTACAACTGAATGCGGGACAAAACCATGCCAGGACCCAAGATGCAAAACCTGCGCAATGCTCTACACAGCGGACACAATACAAATACCACACAAGAATCGGGAATACAAAATCAGAGGAGGGTTCACCTGTTCCTCCAGCAATGTCGTGTACCTCATCATGTGCATGAAATGCCCAGGGGGCTGCTACTACATAGGTGAGACAGGACAGGGGCTAAACAAGAGAATGAACCTGCATCGCCACAGCATCACACGCGGAACAAGAGACAGTCCTGTTGGCGAACATTTCTCTGACTCTGGCCATAAGATGAACGATCTGAGGGTTGCCATACTCAAAGGTAATCTTAAAACCCCGAAAGAGAGACGGTTGCATGAATACAAATTTATGCAACTGTTCGGGACACTTAGCAGTGGCCTAAACAGAGATCGAAATTTTATGAGTCATTACTGACACTAGCGAACTCTCTTCCCATGAGCGCTAAAGGCCATGTCTGTACATACTGTGCTATATGTATGCACACACAGCTGTCTCTCACACATACTAATACTCCTTATTTTTCCATCCATATACACCAATAGGGACCACATAGTATCCACACACACTTTTAGTTGTGCTACAAACTCTCACATTTCCACACCCACCCACACCATTTATATCCCTCTCACTCCACACACACTTTGTGTAGAGCACTGTTTATACTGTGGGCTCTCCATTCATTTTTATTCACACTGATACACATACACACTCTTTCTTCACTTGCTTTCAGTTACCCTTTGACACCTCTAGCCATAAAACACATCCACACCGGGGGAAGGAGAAGCACAGACAACATTCCAAGAGACACTGTTTTTAAGTTATCCTTGCTTCATTCATTGTAACATCGCCGGAAGAAGAGATCAGTGTATCTCGAAAGCTCGCACAAATAAAAGCATTTCGTTAGCCACAGAACGGTATCATCTATTTATTTTTTGATTATTGAAGCTCGGCTAACACAGTACTGATACCTCTACATGTATATATATATATATATATATATATATATATATATATATATATGTGTTCAAATAACGGGGGGGAAAAAGGGGGGAAGGTGGGGAAAAAAACCTCGCATCTACTTTTGCAATATTAATGCCACCATAAGCCAATAAATAACTTTACATCAGTAAGAATTGGCGGTGCTCACGGGTTGTAAATAGTATGAGTGAAAAGAGAAAAAAGTAACCCGTATGGGAGCACTCAGGTATGCAGATTAACATATAGTATTTTATTTATTTGACACAGTGCAAAAAAGGATAAGTAAACAGTACATGATTAAAAACACTTAAAAAAGGCTAGGACCCCTGTCACGGGTACTACCCATAGACACAAGTGGGCAAAACTAGGGAATGACTCAAATTGTCAACCCTTAACATGAAAATGGATAGTGACTCAAGAAACACTTGGATCGGTCAGAATAAATCACAACAGGTTAATGGGTTCACAGGCACCTATACAAAGCTAAAGATAATACGTACTACACACCAATGAAGTGACTAGTCAAAATATAAATGACAATCTTAAACCATCATGAATCTGCTTGAGCATACAATTATGTAACCAATACCAACAGCACAAATTAATCACTTGAAGGAAAAAGGTGGCATGATGGGATGAAGTCACTAGATGTGTAGAGCAATGAAGTGTGTGAATAGCATGTATGGAAAATTGCCTGATGAACACCTATTAGATAACCTTGTGTGTGTTGTCAGTATCCATAATGAAAAAATAGAGTGTCACAGTCCAGAGATTAGTTGCACCAGTGCTGGGTAGCATAGTTACGTGAACATCTGTCAGGGGTCCTGCCTAGCACCCCCACTCCGACGCGTTTCGTCCAGAGACTTAGACTTGGAGTGGGGGTGCGTCGGAGTGGGGGTGCTAGGCAGGACCCCTGACAGATGTTCACGTAACTATGCTACCCAGCACTGGTGCAACTAATCTCTGGACTGTGACACTCTATTTTTTCATTATGGATACTGACAACACACACAAGGTTATCTAATAGGTGTTCATCAGGCAATTTTCCATACATGCTATTCACACACTTCATTGCTCTACACATCTAGTGACTTCATCCCATCATGCCACCTTTTTCCTTCAAGTGATTTATTTGTGCTGTTGGTATTGGTTACATAATTGTATGCTCAAGCAGATTCATGATGGTTTAAGATTGTCATTTATATTTTGACTAGTCACTTCATTGGTGTGTAGTACGTATTATCTTTAGCTTTGTATAGGTGCCTGTGAACCCATTAACCCGTTGTGATTTATTCTGACCTATCCAAGTGTTTCTTGAGTCACTATCCATTTTCATGTTAAGGGTTGACAATTTGAGTCATTCCCTAGTTTTGCCCACTTGTGTCTATGGGTAGTACCCGTGACAGGGGTCCTAGCCTTTTTTAAGTGTTTTTAATCATGTACTGTTTACTTATCCTTTTTTGCACTGTGTCAAATAAATAAAATACTATATGTTAATCTGCATACCTGAGTGCTCCCATACGGGTTACTTTTTTCTCTTTTCACTCATATACATATATATATATATATATATATATATATTGCGCGCGCACACACACATATAACGTTTTATCCAACTTTTTCATTTATCATTTGTAGAGAAAATGAACATTGTCGCCAGAAGCGCTATTTTTTCAAAATGTAACATCTCTACTAGTGTAAAATGATACTTCATATAAAGCAGGTTATGGGACCCAGTATAAAATGACTATAATGTCTCTTATCACATCCCAGTATATGGATACTTTCTATTATCACAAGCTGCTAACATGTGACAGGGCTCAGTGTCTGAGCCCAGAATGTGACATACTGAACATTCTCATTCTAAATTTCAAAAAATATTGTGTTGATTTCTGACCTGACTGCCGTGGTTACAGCTCAACCACTCTGTTCTACTGCATGTCACCATTTTCTGCCACAACCAGCTGACGGTGGATCTGCAAGGAGTTCAACGCTCATTGGCATCACATCTGTGGCTTGGTTAACGTATCATTTCTCCAGCTTTTTATTGTATTGTTTTGAAGTAGATTATATTTATTTATTTGAATAGATATTTATTTAGTTTAATAGATATTTATTTAGTTAAATAGATTATATTTGTAAGTTTAATAAGTTATATTTTTTAGTTTAATAAGTTATATTTCTTAGTTTAATAAATTATATTTCTTAGTTTAATAAGATATATTTGTTAGTTTAATAAATTATATTTGTTAGTTAATAGATTATATTTGTTAGCACAGTAGATTATATTTACTAGTATTTAAGTCTCCCCCTCAGTGCCCCATTAGCACCCGTGCGCATATTTCACATCTTTTCGGAGTCGCTTATTTTTTAGACCCTCGGAGCCGAAACCTAAAGGGGTCAGCTAAGAAACTCCGGATCAAGAGGAGCCGCACAGTTTAAAGACAGAACATTTCCAAGGGAGATGGAGACAATTTGGGTAAGATCTGATTAAAGGACAACCTTTGGGGAAGGAAAGGGTGACGCGGGAGTGTAAGAGGGGGGTGAGAGAGCAAGGTGGTGTGTCAGATTGGGGCAGAGCAAGAGAACGCAAAAATGATGGGGATTTGCTGCACACTAAAAAAAACAATTAGTCATACTTTTACCGGTGCCCCTTAGTCTCAGGGAAGACCGGCATTTCGTCCAATGTATACAATATGATTGATGGAAAAGGGCACACGGATTTGAATAAAAAAAGATAATTTATTGTGCCACAGACTACAATGTTTCGGCTGCTGGCCTTTCTTTACTGGCTTTAGTGGGTTTAGCCACTTTACCTGAGAAAGGCCAGCAGGCTGAAATGTTGTTGTCTATGGCAATGCAAGAGAAAACAGGTTGGGGGGGTGGGTTCTCGCAAGGTCGCCGACCCATGGGTGAGTGTCCCCGGTGGCAACTAGTCCTGGACCCCGGGAAAGCTGTCTGTGGCCCATACAAGCTGAGTAACAAGTAGAAAGGACACATGTATGTTCAGAATGAGTTAGCATGGTATTTTGAGAGGCATCATAGCAGGTCAGTGCAAGTCACTGCAGAGCACTGCAAGGTCAGTCAATATGAGGAAGGGTCCGATGGAGGATCCCAGAATATCTCTTAAAGCAGGGGTGCGCAAATCGAGGGGTGCGACATTTTCTTGGGGAGGAGGGAGGAGGGGCTCGGCGCTTACAGTGGCCCCTCGCTCTTCCCCACAGCATTTAAATTAAATGCCGGAAATCGCACGCAAGGCCTCTGTAAGTTCCCTTTCCTTGTCTCCGGCGGCTTCTGGAGACAGCAACATGGCGTCACATGATGTGGCATTGCCATAGCAACGTGATATCACATGACGTCGTTATATCAGAACATCGGAGACAAGGTGGGGAGGGTGGAGGGGGGAGCAGGGGAAAAAGGTTGCGCAACCCTGTCTTAAAGCATTGTCTTGCATACAGATCAGAGGCGAAGAATGGATATGGATATCCGATGTGAAGGAGGAAATAATACTGAGATCACTACCGCTAAGACCGATTCGATGGAAGAAGGTGAGTGATGAAATAGCCGTCACTGTGTAACTCTTCCAATTACCTGCAACTTCATGCAAAGAAATAGCAACGCTTGTTTTTAACGCATTAAGCACCTAATGGGGAATTCAACTGCTGAGAGTTTAAGGGAGTTACTCACCAAACTCAGCGACGTTTCTGTGTCTCTGTGATAACTCCCCCAGGACATGCTTGAAAACCAGAGGTAACTCAATGTATTTTTGATAAATAGAAACATGACCTTCTGGGGAGGGGTATATAAAGGGTACTGGGCCTGGTGAGGTGGGTATAACGGGTTCTGGGCCTTGTGAGGTGGGTATAACGGGTACTGGGCCTGGGGAGGGGCGTATAGCAGGGTACTGGGCCTTGGGAGGGTTGTATAACTGGGTACTGGGCCTTGGGAGGGTTGTATAACTGGGTACTGAGCCTGGGGAGGTGGGTATAATGGGTATTTGCCCTGTGGAGGGCGGTATAACGTGGTATTGGGGAGGGGGTATAAGTGGCACAGGAGCTCTTGCGATACAGAGTATCACTGTCCCTGGTTACAAACACTTCATGTCTCCTGCAGATCAGGACACGCACGAAGGTGGTGCCCTTTGTGCCACCAGACGACGAGGCGGGCTACGAGGCGGACGACGAGGCATACGATAAAGCGGGCGTCAAGTGGTGCGAAGAGGTGGGCTACAAGGCGGCCGATGAAGCAGACGACGAAGCGGATGTCAAGTCTGGCGACGTGGTGGACGATGGCCTAGGAGAATACGAGAGGTGTGGACGGATCTGCTGCTTCACCTTTTTTAGGCGGAGGAGAAGACCCCGGGAGCAGGTAGCAGAATACGAGAGGTGCGGACAGATCTGCTGTTTCACCTTTTTTAGGCGGAGCAGCAGACCCCGGGAGCAGGTAGCAGAGGAGCCAGGGCGTAGATCCAGGGGTATTCTAGGGGCCATGAGAAGTTGGTTTGACCGCAGGAGAGGCAGATAAGATCAGGAAGGCTGCGGGAGGGGCAGGTACTATAGGGAGATTGGGATATTGGGCGTGAGAGGGTGAGAGAGAACAAGGAGCAGGGCCGGAGCACGGGTTTCATGCGCCCCAGGCGAAACTTAAAATTTGTGCCCCAGTTGTATAAAAAATAATAAGATAAATAAAATAATAAAATAAACAGTGGCGTAGCTATCGGGGCTGCAGGGGGTGCGACCGCACCCCAGCGCGACGCAAAATAAAAATAAAAGGGCGCCAAAATACTGGATAAAAAAAAGAATAATAATTTTAAAAAAAAGATAAATAAATTAGAAATAATAAGAGGAAAAAATAATAATGATTATTAATGCGCCCCTAGGACCTTTGCGCGCTAGGCGACCGCCTAATGGCCGGCCGGCCCTGCGAGGTATGCGGGAGGAAAAGGGGTGAATGGGATAGATATGCAGGGGAATTGGGGAGCAGGTGAGTTATACACAGGGGCACAAGGGCCCCATCACCCGCATCTCTATATACTGAGTGTGCCCCTGTGTATAACAACGCTGATCTGTGCTGTTCCATCTGATCTCACTGCGCAGTGATCCAGGGACCATCCGATCGCCATTTAATGGGGTCAGGAAGGAATTTTTTTCCCCCATTGCACAGCAGGGGTTATGTTTCGCCTTCCTCTGGATCACAGCAACAAACTGCCCTTTGTGCATGAATTATCAGTGAGATCTTTATACACCCTGCATTGGTCTTCACTCCTTTGCTGCCGGAGGGGCCTGCAGTGCATTGCTCTGCGTGTTACTATATCGCTCTGCAATGTGCTGCAGGCCCCTACCAGCAAAGAGATTAATTATTTCAATAAAATACTCTCTTTAATCCAACCTATGTGTAGTGTCTTTTCTATCCGTTGTATCTATTGCTAACAGCTCAGTGATTCTTCCCCAGGTCGCTGCACTAGTGTCACACTGCCAAGCCAGGTGTGAGGGAGATTTATAGGGTCACATATACACTTCTGCCAAAACACGAGTGCAAACAGGAAGCCCCTCTGATCTGTCATATCTTTTATAACACAAAACAGTATCTAAAAAGGTAAAAAGAACATACATGGGATTCTGCTACAAATATCTCTCTAATTACAAACCAATTAGCAAATCATTCAGATTAGAGTCGAGCGAAAAGAAAGGGTTAAGTATCTCATGTACAGTATATGCAGTGTAGGCTGTTCTGCGCATTACATGCAGGGGACAACGTTTAGGGGATATAAGTAATGCTGATCTCAGAGCTGACCGGCTGACCTGCTCTACCAGCTGATCTGCTCTACTGGCTGACCAGCTGACCTGCTCTTCTGGCTGACCGGCTGACCTGCTCTACTGGCTGACAGGCTGACCGGCTCTACCGGCTGACCGGCTTCCCTTCTTCCAGCTAACTGACCTGAATTGTGGCCCCTGTATCTCCCAATTAAACGTTTTATTGGCATATTCTTGTTTGACTCGTTCTATACAAACATTTTCTATACATTCATTGTGGGATTTGATAACATCTGTAAGATCTCTCAGAACATCACATTCTGTACGTTTGTGCTGAATATTTTTCCATTCTCAATTTACTTAGGGGCCTATGCAGAGAGCAGCGCTGGAAATAATTGGAATTGGTAATAAATTGTACCTGTAATGGCGTGATTTTATCTCCATATGCAGAAAGGTCAGAAAACTGCATTTAAAATCATGCTTGATTATGGAGAGTTTCAACCGGCGAGATGCGCGCTGGTGAAACATGTTTGAAAAAAAGCGCGTTTTTTTTTTTTCTTTTCACTCTCGCCGGTGAGCTCCAGTTTCCTGCCAACTTTTGCTGGCGGAGCTAATTGTAGAATTTCTCTCCATTTTAATGGCGCGAACAGCCCCTAGATGGCGATCGTACCTTTCTGCATACGGCCCTTTTCAAAACTGGCGAGATTTTGGTTCTCGCCAGCCGTGCGGCGAGTTCTACTAAAAAAAAATAAAAAAATGGCGCTTTTTACTCAACTCGCCATTTCCAACCTTATTATAGCCATATAGCGCTAAAAAACGCCGAAATTTCCGTTCGCGCTGCTCTCTGCATAGGCCCCTTAATATTAGTTTTTGGCTTCAATTATTTATATCGAGCCCAAAATACCTTTATACAGAATGCTGTTCCCCTTATCCCACAAATGCTGCTTCATTAAAGCCCAGGGGTGGCACTTTGTGCATTCTCAAACTTTTAGGCAACATCCCTAATTTCCAAAAGTGGGATAAAATCTGTGCATATTTAAATGGTTAATTTTTCCATTTTTCCATTGTGACAAAATATCAATTTTCTCACTCAGACTCCTAAATCCCTCCCCAAATATATCCGTTTCACATAAAAGTGTGTGCGCTTCTCCTTCCGCCTAACTGGCATGTCGTCCTTACGGGCGCCACTCCTTGCAACTCCACGCTGCCCTCCAGTGGCAAAAGAAATAAGATACATTTACTATACTCGTCTGGCAGCTGCTCCCGTATAAGGTGGGTAACTCTGTATTAGGGGTCTAGGTAGAGTATATTTTATACTTATGTCGGATAGATGAGGAATTTATATTGTGAGAGGCCTTAGATCTTATCCTATATGCACGCAGCCCTCGCCTCTCTGACCTTGAACACATACTTCAATCTGATTTTTTGAGACTTGAAACTGGATTTCCCAAAACAAACTGATTTTAAACACTGACAAGACTGTAACAATGGTATTTGGGACCAGAGCTAAATTGCTAAAGCTGCCAATGACAGAGCTTCAGATAAAAACCAGCTCTAATACCATCCTAGCCCCTGTTACTGGTTTGAAATATCTGGGCATATAGTTCAACTCCCATTTAACATTTGGGTTGCACATTGATACCCTGACATCCAAATCCTATGCCAAACTAGGTGTACTTTACAGGAACAAATCCTCCCTAAGGCCCTCATGCAGTAATCGCCTACAGCGATTCAGTAAGCCCAGAGAAGCTGGCGATTAGAGCAAAAATAACCGGGTTTTTTTTTGCCGGAAAATAAATAAATAAATAAAATCGGCAGACGCGCGGTGATAAGCCACTTTTCGGCACTGATCGCCAGTTTTTCAAACACGCTCAATTCTATAAGCCCTGATCAGCTTATTGCGGCTGATCGCCACTTTAAAATTGCTGTTTCTTCTCCAAATTGTCCCGCCACAAAAGTTGGCAAGAAGGTGGGGTGAAGCTGCGATGAAAATAACATGCATGTGTCCCAGAGCTGATATCCATTAATATCAGCACCAGAGACCCCCGGCATGAATCCCATGCATAAAAAATGCATTTACAGGCAACTTCATTACCGCCAAGGCAATGAAGGGGTTATATACCCGTGCCAGGCTTATTGTGGGTAGCGGGGGTGGGAGAAGGTGGTATTTGGCCCTGGGTGGGTGTTTAGGCCTTGCCAGGGGGTTGGGGGATGACTTAACCTCTTCTTTAACTTAGTGGTTAATACCGCTAAGGTAATGAAGGGGTTAACCCCTCCCACTACCCCCCCACCCGGTAGGCCTAAACACCCATCCTTGGGGCCAATACCCCGTTCACCCACCCCCGCTACCCACAATAAACACAAATACACATAACAGCCCCACTGGCCACCTCCTAGGTCCCTAATAAACCATTACAATATTCATAAAACCATTATTTTGTTTACCCCCAGGATTATTACATGGGGTTAGGGCTATGTTATTTAGTGAGGGGTTGTATGTTTGTATTTGTAAGGACAGGCAAGGCCGGAGCCAGATGGGGTTCTCCTGCCTCTGTCCTCCCTGTCTCCTGACCCTTCCTGTAGCCGGACAAAGAAGAAGAAGCAGGCACACGGTCTTACTCAAAGGAGGTTTAATATGCCATAAAGTCCAACGTTTCGGCAGTCAAATACTGCCTTTCTCAAGGTGAAGGCTACCAAACACAAGAAACAGTCACAATATATACCACCCCCCCTGATACTCACCCCTCCCGGCTCTGCCACATAACCAGGATGCTGACGCCCACCTGATGACGTCAGAGCTACCATATGGCGCCCCCTAGTGACGTCAGACGTCTAGGTCTAAATCCCTGGCAATACAGCATAGAGCTGTCTTGGAGGACTGCAGCCACAGCCACACATGGGGGAGTGTTCAGTCTGGGGAGAGGTGTGGCTGTGGCTGCAGTCCTCCAAGACAGCTCTATGCTGTATTGCCAGGGATTTAGACCTAGACGTCTGACGTCACTAGGGGGCGCCATATGGTAGCTCTGATGTCATCAGGTGGGCGTCAACATCCTGGTTATGTGGCAGAGTGGGGTGATATAGGACCGGTATCTGTTAGACTTCCATCGCCCTATCTTTTGTATCGCAGCTACTGACAGCCCCGTGCGTGATGCTTCCGTTGCCGCCCCAATCCGGAACGAATGTGTCCCGTATTGTGCCTCGTCGAGGCCCTGGTGTCTTAGACACATGCGGAAAACCCACAGGTACTGGAATCTAGATAACGGTACCCCGTCCGCGTGAAGGAGCAGGGGGCCCTGACCGTCTGGCCTGCATGCCAAGTATTCCCTGAGCATGCTCACTGGGCAAAATTTGGTCCCTGGTAGCCCTAGCAAAGATATCCACCCTCCCCTTCCCCGCTGGTCTGTTTTTGACCTTTTCACGTGTAGTTTGACCCACCCTTCCCCTAAGACTATGTCCTCAAACTGCATCCCTCCCTCGCCCTTGCGCGACGCGCACACCAACTCCCCAGCTCGCAGTGCTGCGAAGAAAGCCAATGCAAACGTCAGCCGGAAAAGTTTCGCCTCCAACCCCGATAGGCACACTCTGTCTGTGGCCTGCATTAAACCTTCTAATATCGCTGGTGTCACTGGCCGTCTGCTGTCATTTGTCGCCGTCCCCTTTGTTAACCCCGCTAGGACCCTTTTGATGATAAACGCCTTCGTTGGGTCCCCCTTGCCCTCTAGCTGCAAAAAGAAGGAGACCCCTGTCACTTTTTTCCCTATGGATCCTCCCGATAAACCCCCTGCCCTTAAGTTTAGGACAAATGATAGCAAGGTCCCGACTCCCAATACATCGAGACCCAATTCCCCTGCCAGACTTTGATAATCGCGCCACGCTGCCGAATAGGCCCGCCACGTACCCGGAGCCAGCGATGATCGTACCAACGAGGTCACTTGGTCGTCGCCAGCACCCAAAGGTCTGCAGGGCATGGACTGCCGATTAGGTCCGCCCCGGGGGCCAGTCTCCGAAACAGCGCCATCTGTAACCGGGATAAGGCATCAGCAATGTTATTCACCACCCCCGGGACATGTCGAGCCTTGAACGCTATGTTCAATTGCAAGCATGCCAGTACGAAACAGCGCAGAAGGGACAGCACCGGCGGGGAGCGTGAGCCGAAATTGTTCACGGCTTCCACTACACCCATGTTGTCTGTCCAAAAAATTACTTGCTTATTCGCGAATAAGTGACCCCACAGGCGCACTGCGACGAGCAAGGGAAATAGTTCCAAGAACGCCAAGTTCTTAATGAGCGGCGTCCCCCGCCAGTGGGGAGGCCACCGCTCCGCGCACCATGCCCCACCGAAGTAGGCCCCAAAACCGACTGACCCTGAGGCGTCTGTAAACAACTGCAACTCTGTGTTGTTGGATGGGGGACCTCGCCACAAGGTTCTGCCGTTATAATCCTTTAAAAAACGCAGCCACACCGTAGAGTCCTTTCGGATTTCGGCGGTGATGCGGATGAAGTGGTTGGGTCGTCTCACCCCGACCGTTGCTGCGGAGAGGCGCCTGGCGAAAACCCTCCCAGCCGGCATTACGCGCGCAGCAAATACTAAGTGGCCTAGCAGCGCCTGGAAGTGCCTCAATGATGTTTTCTTGAGAGCTATGAATTCGCGGAGAAGCCTGCTTAGGGCGACCAGCTTCTCCGGAGGGAGCCTGTACTCCATCGCCTCAGAGTCGATTTCTATGCCCAAAAAGGTAAGAGTGGTTGTTGGCCGCACCGTCTTCTCGTCGGTCAAAGGAACGCCGAACTCACGCGCCAGGGCTGAAAATTCGAACAGCCACCTAGCGCATAAGTCCGAACCCCTGGGGCCAACAAAAAGGAAGTCGTCCAAGTAGTGCATGACCCCCGCTGCCTGCACCCTCTTCCGGGCCACCCATTCTAGGAAGGTGCTAAATGTCTCGAAATAAAAACAAGAAAGCGCACATCCCATTGGTAAGCATAAGTCTATGTAGTACTGACCTTCGAGCATGCAGCCTAGCAAATGAAAGCACTCGGGGTGGACTGGCAAGTGTCTGAAGGCCGATTTGATGTCAGCTTTTGACATTAGAGCCCCTTCTCCCATCCTTTCCACCAGCGCTGCGGCTTGATCGAAGTTCGCGTAAGACACCGAACACAACTCCCTGTCAATGCCGTCGTTTACCGACGACCCCTCGGGGTAGGATAGGTGTTGTATCAACCTATACTCCCCAGCCTCTTTTTTTGGGGACCACTCCCAATGGGGAAATCCTGAGATTAGGCAAGGGAGGGGACTCGAAGGGGCCAGCCATCCTTCCCAATTGGACTTCCTTCCAGACCTTTTCCCTAGCTACGTCACCGTGTGTCCTGACCGATTTCAAGTTTCGACTAAACTCAGATCCCGCTTGATATTCAAACGGGATCCTAAACCCCTCCTTAAACCCAGCTAGGAGTAGCTGGGCCGCTTCCCTATTGGGATACCTTGCTAGCCACGGTGCCAAATTGGCGACGATTATTGGTGTCGCTGCCCTCGCGTCCAAACGTCCGCCCTGCGCCCCTCCCCCTGCGACCGCCCTTCTTAAAACACTTTGCCTGGGCGTGGCGGCCGCCGCAAAAGGAGCAGATGTGTTGGAAACGGCAGTTGTCGTACGTGCAGTTGGACTGGTTAAACGGCCAACAGACGCCCGAGTTGGTGTGCAGCGACTGGCTAGTCCCTGGTACGTTATTCCGCCATGCCCCCCTACCTCCGGTGCCGCACCCTCGAAAGGAATCTGCCCCGCCCCCAGACACAAACTGCAGATACAGGTTGACATCCTTGACGTTCCATGGTATCACCACCTCTTGGGCCTTCATTGATTGCCTAAAGCACCGGTCATATGTCCACCAACCCGTTCCCCCGTAAGTGTGGTGTGCTTCCTCGATCATGTCGTGATACGTAAAGAGCGATGCGCACGCCTGGGGATCCTTCTCCCCAATTACTCCAGCCAGGATAACAAATGCCTTCGACCAATTGCGAAAGGTGTGTGGGAAAAGCCTCTTTTCCACATCCACCTTCTTCGCTTCCCCCGTCTTTGAGGACGCGGCCAACGCCTCCCTGTAGCCTGGTAGCAGAGATAATATATCTACGTACTCCCCGGCCCATATCTTGTCCTTCACCTCTTTCAGCAAGTGCAAGCCCACTGAGCTAGGTCTGGATGTATAAGAGACCTTATATGCCGCATCGGGCATCCTCTTATCCTTGGCTAGCTCCTCTGAGGCGGGTGCCGCCTGAGGGAGGGGGAGCGTGGAGGATGGTGATTCCACTTGCCCGGCCTGCCCACCAGCCCCTAGAGGTGTGTTGTTAACCGCCTGCGGGCGGGAACAGCGGCCACTGCCGCTGCTGGAACTACAGGTGTCGCTACCGCTGGCGCCGCCCCCAATGCTGGCGCTACGACTGTCGCTATAGCTGGAGCTATCGCCGCTGCTGATGCGATTAGCGTTGCTAGAACTGGCGCTGCGCTTATCGCTGGTGTCACTACTGCTGGTGACTCTGCCGGTGCATGAGCATCAACAGCTGCCTCTGGAACCAGCCTTCTTCCTTGCTTCGCGCGTCAGCCTGCAGTTGTATGATTTTGTCTACGAAGTACATTCTGATTGATGCGCTAAGTGTCGCGGGAGTGTGATTTCAATTTGCGTGATTTAACTATGTGTTCCGTCTACTGGGTTTTTCTGTGAGTATGGGAAGTATCGAGGGTCGACGGAGGCGGATCCGATCCGGATGAAAACTGAATTGCTACTCGCACGAGGTACCGAAACTGACTGAAAGAAACATGAATTGATATGTTATCATCGATACATGGGACCTTCTGCTAACCGAAGAAGGGGCGTTAGGCCTGCTATTTGCAACCGCCCCTTTACCCCCTTCCCGCATGCATATTTGCTATACCAGCATATTTTCCTGATCGTGCCCAGTCAGGGAGTGGGATTACCCGCACCATCCCTGGCCATGCGCTGAACAGGAAGTGGGATTACCCACACCAAACCAGAGGCATGCGGCCCTGTGCTGAACAGGGAGTGGGGGGTTACCCGTCCATAGCAGGGCCATGTGCTGAACAGGAAGTGGGGTTACCCATACAATAGCAGGGCCGTGTGTTAAACAGGAACTGGGATTACCCATACAACCGCAGGGCCGTATATTAAACAGGAACTGGGATTACCCATACAATAGCGGGAGCCAAGTGCTGAACAGGAAGAGGGATTACCCATATGATAGAGGGAGCCAAGTGCTGAACAGGAAGAGGGATTACCCATACGATAGAGGGAGCCAAGTGCTGAACAGGAAGAGGGATTACCCATGCCCTACCATGGCCTGCGCTGAACAGGAAGTGAGATTAACCCCTACACGCGTTATACCTCTGCCTGCAGCATAACGCACCGTATACCCCACGTCGTCCTGAATGTAGCATGTAACGCTGGACCAATACAGCACATGACCCCCAAAGGCAGTATATACACACACCATATGCTCCACGCAATGGCCCGAAGCCAAGCATGCAGCATATACACCATATAATCCAAACCCGTCATGTAACCGCGCATGTGGTCTATAAACATTATATTCAGAACCCAGCACGTAACCATGATTGCAGTGTATACCATATAATCCAAATACAGCACGCCACCACCACTGCGGTACCGTATACACCCCTGTAACCCAAATACCGCACATTATAACACTGACTGTAGCATATATACCCGTTATAATCCAATACGGCGCGTAACCTTGAATGCAGTATATCCACTATACCCGCCATGTAACCCACTTAAAGCACATTATAACACTGAATGCAGCATATATACACCTTATACTCCACATGCCGCACGTAACCGTGAATGCAGTATATACTCTATAAACGACTTTATAACCCTGAATGCAGCATATATACACTTTATAATCCACATACAGCACTTACCCTGAATGCGGTATATACACTATGTACGCCATGTAACCCAATTACAGCACATTACAACACTGAATGCAGCATAAATACATAGGGTGACCAGATTTCGAAAATGAAAAACCAGGACA
>NW_027454366.1:640000-662500 GCF_040206685.1 Ascaphus truei
GGTTGTAAATAGTATGAGTGAAAAGAGAAAAAAGTAAAACGTGTGGGAGCACTCAGGTATGCAGATTAACATATAGTATTTTATTTATTTGACACAGTGCAAAAAAGGATAAGTAAACAGTACATGATTAAAAACACTTAAAAAAGGCTAGGACCCCTGTCACGGGTACTACCCATAGACACAAGTGGGCAAAACTAGGGAATGACTCAAATTGTCAACCCTTAACATGAAAATGGATAGTGACTCAAGAAACACTTGGATAGGTCAGAATAAATCACAACAGGTTAATGGGTTCACAGGCACCTATACAAAGCTAAAGATAATACGTACTACACACCAATGAAGTGACTAGTCAAAATATAAATGACAATCTTAAACCATCATGAATCTGCTTGAGCATACAATTATGTAACCAATACCAACAGCACAAATTAATCACTTGAAGGAAAAAGGTGGCATGATGGGATGAAGTCACTAGATGTGTAGAGCAATGAAGTGTGTGAATAGCATGGACGCGTTTCGTCCAGAGACTTAGACTTGGAGTGGGGGTGCGTCGGAGTGGGGGTGCTAGGCAGGACCCCTGACAGATGTTCACGTAACTATGCTACCCAGCACTGGTGCAACTAATCTTTGGACTGTGACACTCTATTTTTTCATTATGGATACTGACAACACACACAAGGTTATCTAATAGGTGTTCATCAGGTAATTTTCCATACATGCTATTCACACACTTCATTGCTCTACACATCTAGTGACTTCATCCCATCATGCCACCTTTTTCCTTCAAGTGATTTATTTGTGCTGTTGGTATTGGTTACATAATTGTATGCTCAAGCAGATTCATGATGGTTTAAGATTGTCATTTATATTTTCATTTATCATTTGTAGAGAAAATGAACATTGTCGCCAGAAGCGCTATTTTTTCAAAATGTAACATCTCTACTAGTGTAAAATGATACTTCATATAAAGCAGGTTATGGGACCCAGTATAAAATGACTATAATGTCTCTTATCACATCCCAGTATATGGATACTTTCTATTATCACAAGCTGCTAACATGTGACAGGGCTCAGTGTCTGAGCCCAGAATGTGACATACTGAACATTCTCATTCTAAATTTCAAAAAATATTGTGTTGATTTCTGACCTGACTGCCGTGGTTACAGCTCAACCACTCTGTTCTACTGCATGTCACCACTTTCTGCCACAACCAGCTGACGGTGGATCTGCAAGGAGTTCAACGCTCATTGGCATCACATCTGTGGCTTGGTTAACGTATCATTTCTCCAGCTTTTTATTGTATTGTTTTGAAGTAGATTATATTTATTTAGTTGAATAGATATTTATTTAGTTTAATAGATATTTATTTAGTTAAATAGATTATATTTGTAAGTTTAATAAGTTATATTTCTTAGTTTAATAAGTTATATTTCTTAGTTTAATAAATTATATTTCTTAGTTTAATAAGATATATTTGTTAGTTTAATAAGTTATATTTCTTAGTTTAATAAATTATATTTCTTAGTTTAATAAGTTATATTTCTTAGTTTAATAAATTATATTTCTTAGTTTAATAAGTTATATTTCTTAGTTTAATAAGTTATATTTGTTAGTTAATAGATTATATTTGTTAGCACAGTAGATTATATTTACTAGTATTTAAGTCTCCCCCTCAGTGCCCCATTAGGACCCGTGGGCATATTTCACATCTTTTCGGAGTCGCTTATTTTTTAGACCCTCGAAGCCGAAACCTAAAGGGGTCAGCTAAGAAAGTCCGGATCAAGAGGAGCCGCACAGTTTAAAGACAGAACATTTCCAAGGGAGATGGAGACAATTTGGGTAAGATCTGATTAAATGACAACCTTTGGGGAAGGAAAGGGTGACGCGGGAGTGTAAGAGGGGGGTGAGAGAGCAAGGTGCTGTGTCAGATTGGGGCACAGCAAGAGAACGCAAAAATGATGGGGATTTGCTGCACACTAAAAAAAACAATTAGTCCTACTTTTACCGGTGCCCCTTAGTCTCAGGGAAGACCGGCATTTCGTCCAATGTATACAATATGATTGATGGAAAAGGGCACACGGATTTGAATAAAAAAAGATAATTTATTGTGCCACAGACTACAATGTTTCGGCTGCTGGCCTTTCTTTATTGGCTTTAGTGGGTTTAGCCACTTTACCTGAGAAAGGCCAGCAGGCTGAAATGTTGTTGTCTATGGCAATGCAAGAGAAAACAGGTTGGGGGGGTGGGTTCTCGCAAGGTCGCCGACCCATGGGTGAGTGTCCCCGGTGGCAACTAGTCCTGGACCCCGGGAAAGCTGTCTGTGGCCCATACAAGCTGAGTAACATGTAGAAAGGACACATGTATGTTCAGAATGAGTTAGCATGGTATTTTGAGAGGCATCATAGCAGGTCAGTGCAAGTCAGTGCAGAGCACTGCAAGGTCAGTCAATATGAGGAAGGGTCCGATGGAGGAGTTGGAGGGTCCCAGAATATCTCTTAAAGCAGGGGTGCGCAAATCGAGGGGTGCGACATTTTCTTGGGGAGGGGCTCGGCGCTTACAGTGGCCCCTCGCTCTTCCCCACAGCATTTAAATTAAATGCCGGAAATCGCGCGCAAGGCCTCTGTAAGTTCCCTTTCCTTGTCTCCGGCGGCTTCTGGAGACAGCAACGTGGCGTCACATGATGTGGCATTGCCATAGCAACGTGATATCACATGACGTCGTTACATCAGAACGTCGGAGACAAGGTGGGGAGGGTGGAGGGGGGAGCAGGGGAAAAAGGTTGCGCAACCCTGTCTTAAAGCATTGTCTTGCATACAGATCAGAGGCGAAGAATGGATATGGATATCCGATGTTAAGGAGGAAATAATACTGAGATCACTACCGCTAAGACCGATTCGATGGAAGAAGGTGAGTGATGAAATAGCCGTCACTGTGTAACTCTTCCAATTACCTGCAACTTCATGCAAAGAAATAGCAACGCTTGTTTTTAACGCATTAAGCGCCTAATGGGGAATTCAACTGCTGAGAGTTTAAGGGAGTTACTCACCAAACTCAGCGACGTTTCTGTGTCTCTGTGATAACTCCCCCAGGACATGCTTGAAAACCAGAGGTAACTCAATGTATTTTTGATAAATAGAAACATGACCTTCTGGGGAAGGGTATATAATGGGTACTGGGCCTGGTGAGGTGGGTATAACGGGTTCTGGGCCTGGTGAGGTGGGTATAACGGGTACTGGGCCTGGGGAGGGGCGTATAGCAGGGTACTGGGCCTTGGGAGGGTTGTATAACTGGGTACTGAGCCTGGGGAGGGTTGTATAACTGGGTACTGGGCTTGGGGAGGTGGGTATAACGGGTATTTGCCCTGTGGAGGGCGGTATAATGTGGTATTGGGGAGGGGGTATAAGTGGCACAGGAGCTCTTGCGATACAGAGTATCACTGTCCCTGGTTACAAACACTTCATGTCTCCTGCAGATCAGGACACGCACGAAGGTGGTGCCCTTTGTGCCACCAGACGACGAGGCGGGCTACGAGGCGGACGACGAGGCATACGATAAAGCGGGCGTCAAGTGGTGCGAAGAGGTGGGCTACAAGGCGGCCGATGAGGCAGACGACGAAGCGGATGTCAAGTCTGGCGACGTGGTGGACGATGGCCTAGGAGAATACGAGAGGTGTGGACGGATCTGCTGCTTCACCTTTTTTAGGCGGAGGAGAAGACCCCGGGAGCAGGTAGCAGAATACGAGAGGTGCGGACAGATCTGCTGCTTCACCTTTTTTAGGCGGAGCAGCAGACCCCGGGAGCAGGTAGCAGAGGAGCCAGGGCGTAGATCCAGGGGTATTCTAGGGGCCCTGAGAAGTTGGTTTGACCGCAGGAGAGGCAGATAAGATCAGGAAGGCTGCGGGAGGGGCAGGTACTAGAGGGAGATTGGGATATTGGGCGTGAGAGGGTGAGAGAGAACAAGGAGCAGGGCCGGAGCACGGGTTTCATGCGCCCCAGGCGAAACTTAAAATTTGTGCCCCAGTTGTATAAAAAATAATAAGATAAATAAAATAATAAAATAAACAGTGGCGTAGCTATCGGGGCTGCAGGGGGTGCGACCGCACCCCAGCGCGACGCAAAATAAAAATAAAAGGGTGCCAAAATACTGGATAAAAAAAAGAATAATAATTTTTAAAAAAAGATAAATAAATTAGAAATAATAAGAGGAAAAAATAATAATGATTATTAATGCGCCCCTAGGACCTTTGCGCGCTAGGCGACCGCCTAATGGCCGGCCGGCCCTGCGAGGTATGCGGGAGGAAAAGGGGTGAATGGGATAGATATGTAGGGGGATGGGGGAGCAGGTGAGTTATACACAGGGGCACAAGGGCCCCATCACCCGCATCTCTATATACTGAGTGTGCCCCTGTGTATAACAACGCTGATCTGTGCTGCTCCATCTGATCTCACTGCGCAGTGATCCAGGGACCATCCGATCGCCATTTAATGGGGTCAGGAAGGAATTTTTTTCCCCCATTGCACAGCAGGGGTTATGTTTCGCCTTCCTCTGGATTACAGCAACAAACAGCCCTTTGTGCATGAATTATCAGTGAGATCTTTATACACCCTGCATTGGTCTTCACTCCTTTGCTGCCGGAGGGGCCTGCAGTGCATTGCTCTGCGTGTTACTATATTGCTCTGCAATGTGCTGCAGGCCCCTACCAGCAAAGAGATCAATTATTTCAATAAAATACTCTCTTTAATCCAACCTATGTGTAGTGTCTTTTCTATCCGTTGTATCTATTGCTAACAGCTCAGTGATTCTTCCCCAGGTCGCTGCACTAGTGTCACACTGCCAAGCCGGGTGTGAGGGAGATTTATAGGGTCACATATACACTTCTGCCAAAACACGAGTGCAAACAGGGAGCCCCTCTGATCTCATATCTTTTATTACACAAAACGGTATCTAAAAAGGTAAAAAGAACATACATGGGATTCTGCTACAAATATCTCTCTAATTACAAACCAATTAGCAAATCATTCAGATTAGAGTCGAGCGAAAAGAAAGGGTTAAGTATCTCATGTACAGTATATGCAGTGCAGGCTGTTCTGCGCATTACATGCAGGGGGCAAAGGTTAGGAGATATAAGTAATGCTGATCTCAGAGCTGACCGGCTGACCTGCTCTACCGGCTGACCGGCTGATCTGCTCTACTGGCTGACCGGCTGACCTGCTCTTCTGGCTGACCGGCTGACCGGCTCTACCGGCTGACCGGCTTCCCTTCTTCCAGCTAACTGACCTGAATTGTGGCCCCTGTATCTCCCAATTAAACGTTTTATTGGCATATTCTTGTTTGACTCGTTCTATACAGACATTTTCTATACATTCATTGTGGGATTTGATAACATCTGTAAGATCTCTCAGAACATCACATTCTGTACGTTTGTGCTGAATATTTTTCCATTCTCAATTTACTTAGGGGCCTTTGCAGAGAGCAGCGCTGGAAATAATTGGAATTGGTAATAAATTGTACCTGTAATGGCGTGATTTTATCTCCATATGCAGAAAGGTCAGAAAACTGCATTTAAAATCATGCTTGATTATGGAGAGTTTCAACCGGCGAGATGCGCGCTGGTGAAACATGTTTGAAAAAAAGAGCGTTTTTTTTTTTTCTTTTCACTCTCGCCGGTGAGCTCCAGTTTCCTGCCAACTTTTGTTGGCGGAGCTAATTGTAGAATTTCTCTCCATTTTAATGGCGCGAACAGCCCCTAGATGGCGATCATACCTTTCTGCATACGGCCCTTTTCAAAACTGGCGAGATTTTGGTTCTCGCCAGCCGTGCGGCGAGTTCTACTAAAAAAAAAATTAAAAATGGCGCTTTTTACTCAACTCGCCATTTCCAACCTTATTATAGCCATATAGCGCTAAAAAACGCCGAAATTTCCGTTCGCGCTGCTCTCTGCATAGGCCCCTTAATATTAGTTTTTGGCTTCAATTATTTATATCGAGCCCAAAATACCTTTATACAGAATGCTGTTCCCTTTATCCCACAAATGCTGCTTCATTAAAGCCCAGGGGTGGCACTTTGTGCATTCTCAAACTTTTAGGCAACATCCCTAATTTCCAAAAGTGGGATAAAATCTGTGCATATTTAAATGGTTAATTTTTCCATTGTGACAAAATATCAATTTTCTCACTCAGACTACAAAATCCCTCCCCAAATATATCCGTTTCACATAAAAGTGTGTGCGCTTCTCCTTCCGCCTAACTGGCACGTCGTCCTTACGGGCGCCACTCCGTGTAACTCCACGCTGCCCTCCAGTGGCAAAAGAAATAAGATACATTTACTACTGTATACTCGTCTGGCAGCTGCTCCCGTATAAGGTGGGTAACTCTGTATTAGGGGTCTAGGTAGAGTATATTTTATACTTATGTCGGATAGATGAGGAATTTATATTCCTAACGGGTTATTGTGAGAGGCCTTAGATCTTATCCTATATGCACGCAGCCCTCGCCTCTCTGACCTTGAACACATACTTCAATCTGATTTTTTGAGACTTGAAACTGGATTTCCCAAAACAAACTGATTTTAAACACTGACAAGACTGTAACAATGGTATTTGGGACCAGAGCTAAATTGCTAAAGCTACCAATGACAGAGCTTCAGATAAAAACCAGCTCTAATACCATCCTAGCCCCTGTTACTGGTTTGAAATATCTGGGCATATAGTTCAACTCCCATTTAACATTTGGGTTGCACATTGATACCCTGACATCCAAATCCTATGCCAAACTAGGTGTACTTTACAGGAACAAATCCTCCCTAAGGCCCTCATGCAGTAATCGCCTACAGCGATTCAGTAAGCCCAGAGAAGCTGGCGATTAGAGCAAAAATAACCGTTTTTTTTTTTGCCGGAAAATAAATAAATAAATAAAATCTGCAGATGCGCGGTGATAAGCCACTTTTCGGCACTGATCGCCAGTTTTTCAAACACGCTCAATTCTATAAGCCCTGATCAGCTTATTGCGGCTGATCGCCACTTTAAAATTGCTGTTTCTTCTCCAAATTGTCCAGCCACAAAAGTAGGCAAGAAGGTGGGGTGAAGCTGCGATGAAAATAAAATGCATGTATCCCGGAGCTGATATCCATTAATATCAGCATCAGAGACCCCCGGCATGAATCCCATGCATAAAAAATGCATTTACAGGCAACTTCATTACCGCCAAGGCAATGAAGGGGTTATACACCCGTGCCAGGCTTATTGTGGGTAGCGGGGGTGGGAGAAGGTGGTATTTGGCCCTGGCTGGGTGTTTAGGCCTTGCCAGGGGGTTGGGGGATGACTTAACCTCTTCTTTAACTTAGCGGTTAATACCGCTAAGGTAATGAAGGGGTTAACCCCTCCCACTACCCCCCCACCCGGTAGGCCTAAACACCCATCCTTGGGGCCAATACCCGGTTCACCAACCCCCGCTACCCACAATAAACACAAATACACATAACAGCCCCACTGGCCACCTCCTAGGTCCCTAATAAACCATTACAATATTCATAAAACCATTATTTTGTTTACACCCAGGATTATTACATGGGGTTAGGGCTATGTTATTCAGTGAGGGGTTGTATGTTTGTATTCGTAGGGACAGGCAAGGCCGGAGCCAGATGGGGTTCTCCTGCCTCTGTCCTCCCTGTCTCCTGACCCTTCCTGTAGCCGGACAAAGAAGAAGAAGCAGGCACACGGTCTTACTCAAAGGAGGTTTAATATGCCATAAAGTCCAACGTTTCGGCAGTCAAATACAGCCTTTCTCAAGGTGAAGGCTACCAAACACAAGAAAACAGTCACAATATATACCACCCCCCCTGATACTCACCCCTCCCGGCTCTGCCACATAACCAGGATGCTGACGCCCACCTGATGACGTCAGAGCTACCACATGGCGCCCCCTAGTGACGTCAGACGTCTAAATCCCTGGCAATACAGCATAGAGCTGTCTTGGAGGACTGCAGCCTCAGCCACACCTCTCCCCAGACTGAACACTCCCCCATGTGTGGCTGTGGCTGCAGTCCTCCAAGGCAGCTCTATGCTGTATTGCCAGGGATTTAGACCTAGACGTCTGACGTCACTAGGGGGCGCCATATGGTAGCTCTGACGTCATCAGGTGGGTGTCAGCATCCTGGTTATGTGGCAGAGTGGGGTGGGGTTGCATCCCTTGTTTTTATGACTTTCTAATAAAGATAGATTTTTGCCAGACCTGCCTCTTCTCTGGATCATGGTGCGCTGCACTTTCTCTAGGGCAGGCCTGCACAACTCCAGTCCTCGAGGGCCGCACACAGGCCAGGTTTTTAGGATATCCCTACTTCAGCACAGCTGGCTCAATTAGTGGCTCAGTACGACTGCCTGAAACTTGGGGGGGTGGGTGGGAGACTGCCTGACACTTGGGTGGGTGACTGCCTGACACTTGGGTTGACTGCCTGACACGTGGGTGACTGACTGCCTGACACGTGGGTGGGTGACTGACTGACACGTGGGTGGGTGACTGACTGACATGTTAGACTGCCTGACACGTGGGTGGGTGGGTGGGTGACTGACTGCCTGACATATGGGTGGGTGACTGACTGACACGTGGGTGACTGACTGACACGTGGGTGAGTGGGTGAGTGGGTTGGTGTCTGTATACATTCTGTCACTGATACACACAGACACTGGGAGGGGGCAGTCACACACACACTGAGGGGGGGCAGTCACACACAAACACAGAATGGGAGGGGGGCAGACACACACACACACAGAGAATGGGAGGGGGCAGACACACACACACACAGACTTGGAGGGGGCACTTACACACACTGGGAGAGGGGCATCACACAGTGGCAGGGGGCAGACAGACACACACACAGACACACAGACTGGGAGGGGGCAGTCACACATACACACAGACTGGGAGGGGGGCAGTCAAACATACACTGGGAGGGGGGCAGTCACACACACACAGACTGGGAGAGGGGCAGTCACACACACACAGACTGGGAGGGGGGAGGGCAGTCACACACACACAGACTGGGAGGGGGAGGGCAGTCACACACACAAACAGACTGGGAGGGGGGGCAGTCACACATACACTGGGAGGGAGGGGCAGTCACACATACACACAGACTGGGAGCGGGGCAGTCAAACATACACTGGGAGGGGGGGCAGTCACACACACACAGACTGGGAGAGGGGCAGTCACACACACACAGACTGGGAGGGGGAGGGCAGTCACACACGCACAGACTGGGAGGGGGGGCAGTCACACACACATAGACTGGGAGGGGGGGCAGTCACACACACACAGACTGGGAGGGGGGTAGTCACACACACACTGGGAGGGGGGCAGTCACACACACACTGGGAGGGAGGGGCAGTCACACACACACAGACTGGGAGGGGGCAGTCACACACACACACCCACACTGGGTGGGGGGCAGTCACACACCCACACTGGGTGGGGGGGCAGTCACACACACACTGGGAGGGGGGCAGTCACACACACACTGGGAGGGGGGCAGTCACACACACTGGGAGGGGGGGCAGTCACACACACACTGGGAGGGGGCAGTCACACACACACTGGGAGGGGGGGCAGTCACACACACACTGGGAGGGGGGCAGTCACACACACTGGGAGGTGGGGCAGTCATACACACACAGACTGGGAGGGGGGCAGTCACACACACAGACTGGGAGGGGGCAGTCACACACACAGACTGGGAGGCAGGCAGTCATACACACACAAACTGGGAGGGGGGGCAGTCACACACACAGACTGGGAGGCGGGCAGTCACACTTGCACAGACTGGAAAGGGGAGCAGTCACACACACACAGACTGGGAGGCAGGCAGTCACACACACAGACTGGGAGGGGGGCAGTCACACACACAGACTGGGAGGGGAGGCAGTCACACACACTGGGAGGGGGGGAAGTCACACACACAGACTGGGAGGGGGGCAGTCACACACACAGACTGGGAGGGGGGCAGTCACACACACAGACTGGGAGGGGGGCAGACACACACACACAGACTGGGAGGGGGGCAGTCACACACACAGACTGGGAGGGGGGCAGACACACACACACAGACTGGGAAGGGGGCAGACACACACACACAGACTGGGAAGGGGGCAGTCACACACACAGACTGGGAAGGGGGCAGTCACACACACAGGCGACATGGGGCTTACCTGTAATGCCACTGTAGGGAGCCAGAAGTAGTGAGGCTTTTTTCCAGTCTGCCGGCAGTTTCAGTTGCCAGCTGTGAGCCTTCCTTCTGGTGAAAAAACACACACACACACACACACACACACACACACACACACACACACACACACACACACACATACACACACACACACACACACACACACACTACATCCGTCCCCAATACTAAGCCCCGCCCCCGGCAAATCCTGACCTCCAACCAATCCCCTGCTTCTACTCTAAAGCCCCGCCCCCGGCATCCTGCTATTGGGGAAAAAAAAAATACGGCCGCCGCCTCCTCCTCACGCCGCCGCCTCCGCGCACCGCCGCCGACTCGCGCACGGTACCAGTCACCAGGGGCAAAACCCGGGACATTTCCGGGACGGACTGTCAACCGGGACAGCACAGAAAAAAACGGGACTGTGCCGGCAAAACCGGGACGAATGGTCACTCTATAAATACACCTTATACTCCACATGCAGCACGTAACCGTGAATGCAGTATATACTCTATATACGCCATGTACCCCAATTACGACACCTTATAACCCTGCATGCAGCAAATGTACACCTTATAATCCACATACCGCACTTAACCCTGACTGCGGTATATACACTATACCCGCCATGTAACCCAATTACAGCACATTACAACACTGAATGCAGCATAAATACACCTTATACTCCACATGCAGCACGTAACCGTGAATGCAGTATATACACTATATACGCTATGTAACCCAGTTACAGTACATTGTAACGGCGAATGCAGCACCTATACACACCCTAGCGTACAACAGAACGTAACTACGAGTGCAGTACACACACTATATACAGCATGTCACCCCATTACAGCCCATTGTAACTTCGGATGCGGTATATATACACCCCCTATAATCCAAATACAATATACGCCATGTAACCCAATTACAGCCAATTGTACCTCGAATGCAGCTCGTATGCCTTATACCCCGAATACAACGCATTATAACCATACCCCGAATACAACGCATTATAACCACACTGAGGTGTATACACTTTATTCCCCACATACAGCCCGCTATCACTACGAATGCGGTATGCAGCGATACCCACGGCCATTCTAGCATTGATCATAACTTTATCCAATGTTGAAAGAAATCAATTACAGCACATTATACCACTGCCATGTAACCCCACTGAGTGTCCCGTGCTCCAACCCCGGGGGGGGGGGGGGGTTGGGGGATACCCACGGCCATTCTGTTGGGGGAACCGTCGTGGCAAAAAAACGTGGGGGGTTGTTGTGCCTCTCCTCGTCCTCCCTCTGCCCCCCCCCCCTCCCCAGCCGCAGAGGCTGATGGAGGGCGAGCCACGTGGCAAGGGAATCCCCCCTGGCTCAAGCTCGTATTACACAAGCCAATCCTCAAGCCAATGCACACTGTTTTAAACACAGCTTTTAGACAGAGGCTGGGATGAGATGCAAAGCCATTAAACCCACTCACAGACATGTTTCAACCTTGTTTTTTTTAACTTTTTTATTCAACAACTTTTTTAAGTTTACAGACTTTTTTGGAAACCAAAAAAACACACCATAGTGACAACAGTCACCCAACATTAGAAAGACACCAAAACATAATATATTTACATTTTCTTCCTTCATCCTTCAGATATATACAAACACAAAGATAAACTTTTCAGAAGGGAAAAAAAAAACATAACTTTACGAAAAAACCCTATAACCAAAACATCATACAAAGATAAGAACCATATACTTCAAGATTCTTTCATTTAAAAACAAAAACCCTTTCTCTATTCTCAAGTGATGCGATCATATGTTTTAATTCTTTCTCCATACGTTCCAAACCTCTCTTACTTTCCTCTAACTGGAATCCAGACATCACACTTTTTTCATACCCGTCCCTTGCCTCTTTCACATCCCAATATCTCCGCCCAAATCCCCTCGCAAGTTGATTGTGCAAAACCTCTTCCTTTGTAAGCCCTACTTCATCCTTTCCCGTTGAACATGCCATATGGGTTTTTAAGTTCTTCACCTCCTCTGATCATTTCACAGTACCGTTTCAAAAAAGTCACAATCTCCTCTTTCCTTGCATACGGATTGTACATGTGAAGTACAAGTGGTCTCTCCTCCAGCATAAAACTTGGAATTACCTTGATGCCATGTAAGATCGGGTCACCAGACTTCTCCTTGCACTTTTCAAAAGTGCACCAAACATCCGCTTCTTGATGACAGGTCAGGTCATAAATCCCCTGTGCAGGGAAATCCTGAAGGCAGAAGATCCTCTCAGTGTCCAGACCGATCAATTGCTTCAGCACCTTCTCCACTATCCACAGCAGGTTCACTCGACTTCTCTCGGTCTCCTCGATCAGGAACCGAATGGAATTGCGCATTCCAGCTTGTGACGTCATCTCTGCTCTCTCAAGCTCAGGTGCGGCACCCCAAAAGCAGCAAGGGACTTTAGCCAGTAAAGGCGATGTCCCAGGGCAAAGGTGCCGGCCCCTCACTTCCGCATCCGCTCGCTCAGAACCGCTCGCTCAGGATCACTCCTCTTAGCTCGAGATGGCGTGCCCCCCCAAAAGCAGCAGGAGTCTTTAGTCCCCGAAGGGACGATGACTCAAGGCCAAGGGGACACAGGCTCAGCTACACAGCTGTTTCGACCTTAATGGGTCTCATCAGTGTGGGGTTGGTCTTAATGGCAAAGCAGGTTTGAGACTAGACTAGGTAATCACCACTACTATTAAGGTTATGGTGGGTAAAAAAGTGACAAAAACCCTCCACAGTAAAGCATAAAGCAACTGTAAATATTACTGTATGTTCATTTGCATGTAAAGGTAATCCCAAGTTTTATGCTGGAGGAGAGACCACTTGTACTTCACATGTACACTCCGTATGCAAGGAAAGAGGAGATTGTGTGTTTTTTGAAACGGTATTGTGAAATGATTAGAGGAGGTGAAGAACTAAAAAATCCGTATAGCATGTTCAACGGGAAGAGACGTTTCTGGGTACGGTTCAGACGGGATCCATCATGTGTGGGAGGAGTTACACACCCACCGGCCATGTTCAATAGTAGAGGAGACAGAGGATTTTTGTTTTACCCGGGACAGCCTCTATATTGCAGGCATTGCCACACTTATGGACATACAAAGGAGGGTTGCACGAAAACGGGAATTGTGTGCCGTAATTGCGGGGAAGAGGGACATACTGCAGCCAACTGTGGTGTCCCTAAGAGATGCCATCTTTGCGGAGAGGAAGGACACTTGGCACGGCAGTGCACTAAAAGGACATATGCCCAGACAGCTAAAGGGGACAGTGTGCTAGAAGAAGAGGAAGAGACAGTTGAGGGTCAGGGAATTTTTGAGATGGAGAGTTCCCAAGAGGGAGGGCTTGATCCGGCTATAACAGCAATGTATGAGGAGGATTTAAGAAGAGAAGAAAGGGTAGAAAGTGGCCCAATAGAGGGTTTGGCGGGTTCTATAAGTGATATCGTGGAGAAAAAAGAGGAAGATTTCTTCCTGGACTCCTTGGCCCAGAAACTGGAGGTGGGGGGGAGGGGAGGAGACAGGAACAGTGCATCAGAAAGATGCGGGGGAGGGGGAAATACGGTCATTGAGTGTGGTGGAACCTAGCTGGGCAGAAAGTATGGAGTTTCAAGATGCACAGAGGGGGAGGGAAGGTCCCCAAGATGTCTTGGAGGAGGAAATGGAAATAGGAGGGAAAAAAGCTCAAAAGCGTAAAAATCTGCAAGGGATAGAAACAAAGGAAGATAAGGATAGCCAGAGTAAAGGGGAGCCTAGAGAGGAAGGTGTAGAGGGTAAAGTTGTAAAAGTATCAGGGAAAGTAACCCTAAAAGTGAAGATGGAACATTTTGAAGACGCAGTGGGAGATGTTCTGTTTTGGGTTGGTATTTTTCGGAAGCAGCATGGGGGGAGTAGTGAGGAACAGATAATAGAAAGATTAGAAAAACTGATGTACCAAAGAAAACAGCTGACAAAAGAGCAGTATGAAGAATTAAAAAAGGAGCATGTACAGTGGGTTAAAATAAAAGAGGCTAGGGGAGAGGTGAGAGAGAAGGAGAGAAGTGAGGGCAATAGCTCGTCCTCACAAAGCCAGATAAGCGTGGAGGGAACTAAAATACAGAGAAGTGTAAGTGCAGTAAGTGGGAATGAAAGTGATGGAAAGGCAGGCCAACAGAGTGGGGGTGAAGGGGGAGAGATTAGGGAAAGTAAAGGGGGAAAAGGAGAAAAGGCAGGCCTTAGTGGAAGAACAAAAGTAAGTTATGAAAGCGAGAGAGAAAGGAAGGCGAGGGAGTGGCATGTAAAAGAGGTGATAAATAATATAAATAAAGAGGCAGGTGACTTAGGGTTAAATGTTTCAAAAACGGAATGGCTGAAAGTACAGTTCCCAAAAGCAGAGGTGTCTAAAGAGGAAGTAAGAAAATTAGGAATACAATGTAGTACGTATCATATCCGTGAGGCGTTAGAGAAATTGCTGGGACACGTGAAGTAATTAGATGCAATGTTAAATGTCCTGTGGAAAGTACGAAAAGTCGCGTGTAGAAATGGGAAGTAACCATATTTTTTTGCATTGAGTGTGTTTGGTAGTAGATGCACAGATGATGCCTTGGAATGTGTTGTTTTGTTTGGCTTTTTAGAATGGTTTTGTGCCTTTGGGTTGGTTTTTGTCTTGGCAATATAAGGATTGTATAGTGATGTTTTCGGTTTATTATTTTCTGTAAAATGATACTAAATGGTTGTTAATATGTGAACCGTAAAAAAAAAAAAAAAAAATGTCTGTGAGTGGGTTTAATGGCTTTGCATCTCATCCCAGCCTCTGTCTAAAAGCTGTGTTTAAAACAGTGTGCATTGGCTTGAGGATTGGCTTGTGTAATACGAGCTTGAGACAAAAGGTGGCACTGAGTGCTCATTTGCATGTCATTTCCCAGAATCCCTTGCTGCAGTGGAAGCGCTGTATGCTGGGTGACAATGGGGAAAGACAGGGTTGCAGACCTGTCTAAGACATGCAAATGAACATACAGTAATATTTACAGTTGCTATATATATATACATATATGTACCCCTCAGTTTTATACAGTCATGGTGTTCATCATGTGTGGGACGCAGAGCCCAGAACCTAATGTCATGTTAGCATCAGAAAGTCACAGTAATAACTCAGCACTCACCCATGTAACACCTTCTCTGGTAGCTCTCTGTCTGTGTCTCTATCTACCTTTCTGTCTCCTGCATGACCAGGGAGGCTGCGAGGGACCCCCTCCCCCTCCGAACCGGTACCCACATATAACAGACGAGTAATGACAGACTCAGTTTGGAGGTATAAAAGGCCGCGGCTTTGTTTATTAACAATCATAATACTGGAGTAAGCGCTAGTCCAAGCCAGAGTGGGGTCAGGGGGTCAGCCAGGCCTTGGCCTTCTGCCCCCGTACCCGGCCGACCCCTAAAGAGCCGGCCGTTGTCGCGAGTGGGTTCCCGGGTGTCACGTTAGCTTGACCCCGCCCAATCGCTCCTACCCCCGGGCGACGCCCGCCCCGAGCCCATCTGGCAAGGACAAGCACTTACCCCCGAACTGCCGCCGCGACAGTGGCAAAATGACCAACTGGAGCCTCCTGAAGGAACTTCAGTCCTTTGTTTCTCGGGAGGTCTTCGGACACTGCCCTGTAAAATATGATGGTACATGTTACAGCTTACAGGTAGTACAGACAGCTTATCACCAAGGGAATTGAAAATACTCCACGGAGTGGCCGGGTGCAAGCGTCTGCCCCCGACTGTCTTGCTAATGGGGTGGGTGGGTGGGAACTTCGCAGCAGACCGGGAGCAGAATGGAAGATTCAGCTCCCGGCTGCCTCTTTTGTACTGCCCTAGGCCTGTCCCCCCCCCCCCCCCAGGGGGGGGCCGCGACGGCGGCCCAGAGATCCCAGCGAGGTGAGGGGGGCTTGCCCCCTTGTCATGGGCTTCCCTCGCCTAATTGGCTGGAGGGATTGCTTGACCAGGGAGGCTGCGAGGGACCCCCTCCCACTTGGAAATGGTACCCACATATAACAGACAAGTAATGACAGACTCAGTTTGGAGGTATAAAAGGCCGCGGCTTTGTTTATTAACAATCATAATACTGGAGTAAGCGCTAGTCCAAGCCAGAGTGGGGTCAGAGGGTCAGCCAGGCCTTGGCCTGCTGCCCCCGTACCCGGCCGACCCCTAAAGAGCCGGCCGTTGTCGCGAGTGGGTTCCCGGGTGTCACGTTAGCTTGACCCCGCCCAATCGCTCTTACCCCCGGGCGACGCCCGCCCCGAGCCCATCTGGCAAGGACAAGCACTTACCCCCGAACTGCCGCCACTCACGGCTCTATTTAAACCTCCTTAAATTAGACCGTGCCGCCAACCCCGCAAGGACCCTCTCCAGCCCCTCCTGCAAATCGTTATTGAACAAGTCCGCCCCTATCTCGGATAAGTGTGTGCCGTCGGCCCGGAACAGGCCGGTTGACTTGTAGTCAAACTCGTGATGGGTGATCTGCCATCCCCCACACTGCATCACAAACTTCCCCACCATCTTGTTCAGTTTGACCCGCGGTCGGTCGATGGCCCCTCCACACTCTCCTGCACAATATGTCCGACCAAACGATCTGTACTTCTGGCCAACTGGTGAGTATGAGGGCCAGGTCGTGTTTTATTGAATTAACCAGCTTGAAGTAGCGTCGAGCGGCCAGGTCGTTGCCCCCGACGTGGAGGACAAGATCTGCGGTGCCCTCCTATCCCTGCCCATCACCATTAGCCGCGGGAGCAACTGAGCCCACCGCAGCCCCCAACCTCCCCCCCATACCACATTTGCCTCCTCCGTTCGCAACCCGAGGTTAGCCCCGCATGGGCGTTTGACAGCCCGCTTCTCTGCCCAGTGTATAAGCGAGTCTCCGATTATCCAAGTGGGTGCGGCGTCTGTGAAGGTATAAAGAGGATGAGGGGGTTTATCCAAGCACGCTAAATCCCAGATAATGCGGGCCTGATATAGGACCGGTATCTGTTAGACTTCCATCGCCCTATCTTTTGTATCGCAGCTACTGACAGCCCCGCGCGTGATGCCTCCGTTGCCGCCCCAATCCGGAACGAATGTGTCCCGTATTGTGCCTCTTCGAGGCCCTGGTGTCTTAGGCACATGCGGAAAACCCGCATGTACTGGAATCTAGGTAACGGTACCCCGTCTGCATGAAGGAGCAGGGGACCCTGACCGTCTGGCCTGCATGCCAAGTATTCCCTGAGCGTGCTCACTGGGCAAAATTTAGTCCCTGGTAGCCCTAGCAAAGATATCCACGCTCCCCTCCCCCGCTGGTCTGTTTTTGACCTTTTCACGTGTAGTTTGACCCACCCTTCCCCTAAGACTATGTCCTCAAACTGCATCCCTCCCTCGCCCTTGCGCGACGCGCACACCAACTCCCCAGCTCGCAGTGCTGCGAAGAAAGCCAATGCAAACGTCAGCCGGAAAAGTTTCGCCTCGAACCCCGATAGGCACACTCTGTCTGTGGCCTGCATTAAACCTTCTAATATCGCTGGTGTCACTGGCCGTCTGCTGTCATTTGTCGCCGTCCCCTTTGTTAACCCCGCTAGGACCCTTTTGATGATAAATGCCTTCGTTGGGTCCCCCTTGCCCTCTAGCTGCAAAAAGAAGGAGACCCCTGTCACTTTTTTCCCTATGGATCCTCCCGCTAAACCCCTTGCCCTTAAGTTTAGGACAAATGATAGCAAGGTCCCGAATCCCAATACGTCGAGACCCAATTCCCCTGCCAGACTTAGATAATCGCGCCACGCTGCCGAATAGGCCCGCCACGTACCCGGAGCCAGCGATGATCGTACCAACGAGGTCACTGGGTCGTCGCCAGCACCCAAAGGTCTGCAGGGCATGGACTGCCGATTAGGTCTGCCCCGGGGGCCAGTCTCCGAAACAGCGCCATCTGTAACCGGGATAAGGCATCAGCAATGTTATTCGCCACCTCCGGGACATGTCGAGCCTTGAACGCTATGTTCAATTGCAAGCATGCCAGTACGAAACAGCGCAGAAGGGACAGCACCGGCGGGGAGCGTGAGCCGAAATTGTTCACGGCTTCCACTACACCCATGTTGTCTGTCCAAAAAATTACTTGCTTATTTGCGAATAAGTGACCCCACAGGCGCACTGCGACGAGCAAGGGAAATAGTTCCAAGAACGCCAAGTTCTTAATGAGCGGCGTCCCCCGCCAGTGGGGAGGCCACCGCTCCGCGCACCATGCCCCACCGAAGTAGGCCCCAAAACCGACTGACCCTGAGGCGTCTGTAAACAACTGCAACTCTGTGTTGTTGGATGGGGGACCTCGCCACAAGGTTCTGCCGTTATAATCCTTTAAAAAACGCAGCCACACCGTCAAGTCCTTTCGGATTTCGGCGGTGAGGCGGATGAAGTGGTTGGGTCGTCTCACCCCGACCGTTGCTGCGGAGAGGCGCCTGGCGAAAACCCTCCCAGCCGGCATTACGCGCGCAGCAAATACTAAGTGGCCTAGCAGCGCCTGGAAGTGCCTCAATTATGTTTTCTTGAGAGCTATGAATTCGCGGAGAAGCCTGCTTAGGGCGACCAGCTTCTCCGGAGGGAGCCTGTACTCCATCGCCTCAGAGTCGATTTCTATGCCCAAAAAGGTAAGAGTGGTTGTTGGCCGCACCGTCTTCTCGTCGGTCAAAGGAACGCCGAATTCACGCGCCAGGGCTGAAAATTCGAACAGCCACCTAGCGCATAAGTCCGAACCCCTGGGGCCAACAAAAAGGAAGTCGTCCAAGTAGTGCATGACCCCCGCTGCCTGCACCCTCTTCCGGGCCACCCATTCTAGGAAGGTGCTAAATGTCTCGAAATAAAAACAAGAAAGCGCACATCCCATTGGTAAGCATAAGTCTATGTAGTACTGACCTTCGAGCATGCAGCCTAGCAAATGAAAGCACTCGGGGTGGACTGGCAAGTGTCTGAAGGCCGATTTGATGTCAGCTTTTGACATTAGAGCCCCTTCTCCCATCCTTTCCACCAGCGCTGCGGCTTGATCGAAGTTCGCGTAAGACACCGAACACAACTCCCTGTCAATGCCGTCGTTTACCGACGACCCCTCGGGGTAGGATAGGTGTTGTATCAACCTATACTCCCCAGCCTCTTTTTTTGGGGACCACTCCCAATGGGGAAATTCTGAGATTAGGCAAGGGAGGGGACTCGAAGGGGCCAGCCATCCTTCCCAATTGGACTTCCTTCCAGACCTTTTCCCTAGCTACGTCACCGTGTGTCCTGACCGATTTCAAGTTTCGACTAAACTCAGATCCCGCTTGATATTCAAACGGGATCCTAAACCCCTCCTTAAACCCAGCTAGGAGTAGCTGGGCCGCTTCCCTATTGGGATACCTTGCTAGCCACGGTGCCAAATTGGCGACGATTATTGGTGTCGCTGCCCTCGCGTCCAAACGTCCGCCCTGCGCCCCTCCCCCTGCGACCGCCCTTCTTAAAACACTTTGCCTGGGCGTGGCGGCCGCCGCAAAAGGAGCAGATGTGTTGGAAACGGCAGTTGTCGTACGTGCAGTTGGACTGGTTAAACGGCCAACAGACGCCCGAGTTGGTGTGCAGCGACTGGCTAGTCCCTGGTACGTTATTCCGCCATGCCCCCCTACCTCCGGTGCCGCACCCTCGAAAGGAATCTGCCCCGCCCCCAGACACAAACTGCAGATACAGGTTGACATCCTTGACGTTCCATGGTATCACCACCTCTTGGGCCTTCATTGATTGCCTAAAGCACCGGTCATATGTCCACCAACCCGTTCCCCCGTAAGTGTGGTGTGCTTCCTCGATCATGTCGTGATACGTAAAGAGCGATGCGCACGCCTGGGGATCCTTCTCCCCAATTACTCCAGCCAGGATAACAAATGCCTTCGACCAATTGCGAAAGGTGTGTGGGAAAAGCCTCTTTTCCACATCCACCTTCTTCGCTTCCCCCGTCTTTGAGGACGCGGCCAACGCCTCCCTGTAGCCTGGTAGCAGAGATAATATATCTACGTACTCCCCGGCCCATATCTTGTCCTTCACCTCTTTCAGCAAGTGCAAGCCCACTGAGCTAGGTCTGGATGTATAAGAGACCTTATATGCCGCATCGGGCATCCTCTTATCCTTGGCTAGCTCCTCTGAGGCGGGTGCCGCCTGAGGGAGGGGGAGCGTGGAGGATGGTGATTCCACTTGCCCGGCCTGCCCACCAGCCCCTAGAGGTGTGTTGTTAACCGCCTGCGGGCGGGAACAGCGGCCACTGCTGGAACTACAGGTGTCGCTACCGCTGGCGCCGCCCCCAATGCTGGCGCTACGACTGTCGCTATAGCTGGAGCTATCGCCGCTGCTGATGCGATTAGCGTTGCTAGAACTGGCGCTGCGCTTATCGCTGGTGTCACTACTGCTGGTGACTCTGCCGGTGCATGAGCATCAACAGCTGCCTCTGGAACCAGCCTTCTTCCTTGCTTCGCGCGTCAGCCTGCAGTTGTATGATTTTGTCTACGAAGTACATTCTGATTGATGCGCTAAGTGTCGCGGGAGTGTGATTTCAATTTGCGTGATTTAACTATGTGTTCCGTCTACTGGGTTTTTCTGTGAGTATGGGAAGTATCGAGGGTCGACGGAGGCGGATCCGATCCGGATGAAAACTGAATTGCTACTCGCACGAGGTACCGAAACTGACTGAAAGAAACATGAATTGATATGTTATCATCGATACATGGGACCTTCTGCTAACCGAAGAAGGGGCGTTAGGCCTGCTATTTGCAACCGCCCCTTTACCCCCTTCCCGCATGCATATTTGCTATACCAGCATATTTTCCTGATCGTGCCCAGTCAGGGAGTGGGATTACCCGCACCATCCCTGGCCCTGCGCTGAACAGGAAGTGGGATTACCCACACCAAACCAGAGGCATGCGGCCCTGTGCTGAACAGGGAGTGGGGGGTTACCCGTCCATAGCAGGGCCATGTGCTGAACAGGAAGTGGGGTTACCCATACAATAGCAGGGCCGTGTGTTAAACAGGAACTGGGATTACCCATACAATAGCGGGAGCCAAGTGCTGAACAGGAAGAGGGATTACCCATATGATAGAGGGAGCCAAGTGCTGAACAGGAAGAGGGATTACCCATACGATAGAGGGAGCCAAGTGCTGAACAGGAAGAGGGATTACCCATGCCCTACCATGGCCTGCGCTGAACAGGAAGTGAGATTAACCCCTACACGCGTTATACCTCTGCCTGCAGCATAACGCACCGTATACCCCACGTCGTCCTGAATGTAGCATGTAACGCTGGACCAATACAGCACATGACCCCCAAAGGCAGTATATACACACACCATATGCTCCACGCAATGGCCCGAAGCCAAGCATGCAGCATATACACCTTATAATCCAAACCCGTCATGTAACCGCGCATGTGGTCTATAAACATTATATTCAGAACCCAGCACGTAACCATGATTGCAGTGTATACCATATAATCCAAATACAGCACGCCACCACCACTGCGGTACCGTATACACCCCTGTAACCCAAATACCGCACATTATAACACTGACTGTAGCATATATACCCGTTATAATCCAATACGGCGCGTAACCTTGAATGCAGTATATCCACTATACCCGCCATGTAACCCACTTAAAGCACATTATAACACTGAATGCAGCATATATACACCTTATACTCCACATGCCGCACGTAACCGTGAATGCAGTATATACTCTATAAACGACTTTATAACCCTGAATGCAGCATATATACACTTTATAATCCACATACAGCACTTACCCTGAATGCGGTATATACACTATGTACGCCATGTAACCCAATTACAGCACATTACAACACTGAATGCAGCATAAATACATAGGGTGACCAGATTTCGAAAATGAAAAACCAGGACACCTTAAAAAATAATTTATTAAACAAATGACATCACGTGACACCCCCCGTTGCCATGACAACAAGACACTCTGATGCCCCTGCAGTGTTAGTGTGTATAGAGGTGGGGGCTTTGCTTGGGCCCTTCAACTCTTACAGCCAGGGCATTATTGGCCAGGAATGCCCAGTTCGGAGGGGATTACTACTTCAAAATGTATTTGATTCGTAACAACATCAAAAAACTCTAATACCAATAACTAACAACCACAGACAATGATAATCTAAACCATCAAATAAAATGTCTACGGCCCTTGTTCAAGCATGTTTGCGGTACTTACCAGATAAATCAGTGCCTGCAATCCACG